>NC_139512.1:130185820-130398320 GCF_947247035.1 Vipera ursinii
ACACTATACAGATAATCCTGAACTACTTGTGATTGGTTGCTTAACTGCCATTTGAAATTCTGACAGGCCCAGAATAGGTTCTCCCACCATCCTCACTTAATGACCATAAATTTGCTTAATAACCATGGTGATTTGACCACTATAAAAAAATATCATAAAATTGGGTCTGGTCAAGTTAATCCCTCAATTAACAACCATAATGACTTATGAACTGAAAATCCGATCCCAATTACAGTTGTATGTTGTGGACCACCTATACTGTATGTAAATGGTGAAAAGGAAGAGCAAACAGATGAATGTTTGTCCTTCAGCAGAACATTTCCTAAAGTTAGTCTAAAGGAATTGGTAATGAGAGAGGTCCCAGGTTTCAATCAAGTTATGAACATGTTAAAGGCAAGGTACAGTTGATACAATTTGTTGTAGTAGGCAACAAATTGATAGCAACAGCATGGAGAAAGAAAGGGGAAAATCAAATGGATTAAGCCTGTGGCCCTTTCTGCTTTTAGGGACCAGCAAGTGCCCCAGCCTTTTCCTATGGCATGGGTCTGCAGATCTCAGCTCAAAGTAATGTTTAAAGAAAAATCCAGGTTTTGCTCTTTTTTGAATACTCAAGCCATCTCAGGTTTTGGAATCAGAGCTCACCTGTTGCCTACCAACCGTGCAGAAAGCAACAGAAATACACCACAACTCTTCTAGCAAAACAGGGTTTTCCTATAAATGTGCAAATAAGTAAAGCATATATATTGACTATAAAGCCTTTTTGTTAATGCTACTTACCTTGTCGTTCCTTGAGATGATTATAATGTTCTGCAGTATTTCTGTTTCACCACTGATGGGAATATGAAATTTAAATGCTATTTGACAAGTACTGAACGGTATGTGGCCTGACATAAGAAATGAGTATTTGTCAACAAAAAACAAAATGGCTGTGTATAAGAGCATGCTTCTGCCCATTTTGCTGTATTGGGCACATCAGAGAAACATAAAAGCAAGCTGAATACAGTGTTAAAACAAGGAGAGTCAAGAACGAATGGGAGACAAATGTCTTACTGAGTCAATACAAAAACAGTTGATCAGTACAAAAGAAGTATGTTGAGGTGCTTTGGTCATACAGAGAGAATGAATATCAAATTACAAAACAAATACAGGAAGTCCTCACTTAGCAACCACAACTGAGATGGACAGCTTAGCAGCTGTTAGGCAAAGTAGTCACTAAGTGAAACAGACTCTGCTTATGACTTTAGATAAGAGATAAGATAAAAAATAGGATAACCTTTATTGTCACTTTATTCTGTGAATACACCGGCACACACACACACACACACACACACACACACACACTTATTTACCGTGTGTGTGTGTGTGCGCGTGTGTGTGAACATACACACACACACACATACATATACAGAATTTACTTCAGCTTTCCTTTGCTTTACAGAACTGGAAAAACTAAATGCAAGGCTTGGTCATCACAAAGTTACTTTTTCATCACTATCATAACTGTGAACGGTTGCTGTATGAGGCAGTCGCTAAAGGGAGGCTATATGTGTATGAAAAACTGATCAAAAGGAAGGGCAAGGCAGGCTCCATCGCCATTGTAACTAAATTCATCCAACTTGCTGCTGATGATCCCCTTCTGGTCTTTCCTTCCACCTTTCCCAGCATTAGCGCTTCTCTAGAGAGCCATACTATATATACTAAGGCTGAAGCCACTTCAAACAATTGATTGCCCACTGACAGAATAACGATACAGCTCCTCAGCACTTTTTTCTCCTGCCTTTCCCATAGCTAAGTGGAAGCCCTGCTTAACATTTCTCACGGCAGCTGGTTATTGACATTTTCAGCCTTCTTGCTCTGGGAAACTCAAGCTCCCACAGGGCAGAGCCAAATAAGAGTTGTGTAGCTCTCTCTTTATTTAATGACGGCTTTTTGCCATCTTCATTGAGGTCCGCTATGTTGAATATTTAGTCTTGCTTTCATTTTGCGTATACGCAAAGAAGCCCCCCCTTTTTTTCTTGTTCTTGGCATGCTTCAGCAATTTCAGCTCCATTCTGAGCTTTACTTTCCTGACACCAGTTCCAGGGTCTCCCTTATTCTTCTTTGGTGAACTGTCTCTCTTTTGATTTCCTGTATTCATTCATTCATTCATTCATTCATTCATTCATTCATTCATTCATTCATTCAGTCTCTCTAGTGCTCTATCTCTCTGATCTTCACCAAGCTCTTTGTCTTGCCTTTTCTATTTCTCTCTCTTTTTTTAAGTCACTGAAATACTGTGTATCTGTGTTTCTAGTTATCTTCTCTTTTTTTTTAGCTCTTTCCCCCATTTGTTTCTCGTTCTGTGGAATGCTACTCATGGTTGCTCTGAATTTATTGCCGTCCACACTTTTGATGCTGAGGATACACGTTTGGTTACACTAAGCTTTAATTTTGCTTATAATCAAGAGCCCCAGCATCCACATTCACTTTTTTGCAGGGCTTCCTGCTACTTCCTGGTCTTTAACTAAATCTTCCCATTTAAATAATGTAAAGCCAAATGTAGCTAATCCTCTTGTGCCTTCTTCCACTTTCTCGAGAAGGAAGATTATAAGCAAAACAATTCAGAAATTTCCTGGAAGGACCGTGCTTGGCAGAATGGTCTCCTAGCAGACATCACGGTTATTAAAGATTCTCCTCACAACTATTTGAAAGAACGGCGGCTTGCTTTCAGAAAGCACCTTCGGCATTTTCTCCCGAGTGGGATAGCCAACAATAGAAATCAACAGTAGTAATGCTTTTGTTCCTCCCCTTAATTTTAACCCAGACTCTCTCTTCTGCACTGCCCAGTTTATTCATTTGGATTTCTGAGCAGGGTAGGTATTTGTAACGTACAGTCTATCCTTCTCCTTTTCTGTCCTTCTGTTTCATATGAACAAACTGTATCCTTCAACTGCTATGTTTTGATTATGGGAGACATCCTACCAGGTCTCTGCAATAGGTATTAAATCATACTTGCATTCGGGACTGAGAGTTCAAGCGCGTCTTGTTTATTTCCCATACTCTGAGCGTTGGTGTAGAGAATAAAGTCCATGAACTTCATGAGCCCATATTCCTTTCGATTTTTCATTGTGTGCTTTCATAAGCCCCAATTACATTCCAGTTAATATAGCCCGTCAGTTGTTCTTACTAATGGTTTTTCACTGCTGTGCTGTTTTCTCCTCCCTTTTTACAAGGTCCTTGTTGTCCAATAATACGGAGGTTGACATTTATACTGCTAAGCTTGTAAGCCGCCTTGAGTCTTCGGAGAAGGGCGGGATATAAATGGAATTAAAATAAAATAAATAAAATAAAAAAAAATATTGTGTTTTTTATTTACTCTCTTTAGAAAATAAATCATGCTTTTGGCTCTTGCTTATGGAGCCAAGGTTCTGAGGGGTTAGAAATTCATGTTTTGGTCCTTCCTATTTACTCCTTGTTTGTGCCATTTCAAGGGCTCCAAGAGCCCTACAGACACTGAAGGATAGCCTGGCACTTTGCAACTCCCTCTTCGAGAGATGCATCAGGATCATTGTCCTTGTCATACATGCAGGAACAGCATCTTAGCAGGCAATGGTGAATGATGGGCTACAAGTGTGATTGGTACCATTTACTCTCTTCTCCATGCTGTTTTAAATTTATTTCAATATTTAATTACATTTTAATGTCCTTTTCTATTTTCCTATTTGGGAGCAGTTTATTTATCTGCTACAATCTGAATTTTAGAGGGTTCTTCAATTGGGCCCACTGCTGGATGATGATGATGATAAAGTTGGAAGGGATCTTGGAGGTCATCTAGCCCAACCCCCTGCTCAGGCAGGAAACCCTATACCATTTCAGACAAATGGCTGTCCAGTCTCTTCTTAAAAACTTCCAGTGTTGGAACATTCACAGCTTCTGGAGGCAGGTTGTTCCACTGGTTAATTGTTCTAACTGTCAGGAAATTTCTCCTAGGTTGCTTCTCTCCTTGATCAGTTTCCATCCGTTGCTTCTTGTCCTGCCTTCGGGTGCTTTAGAGAATAGCTTGACTCCCTCTTCTTTGTGGCAGCCCCTGAGATATTGAAACACAGCTATCATGTTACCCCTTATCCTTCTCTTCATTAAACTACACATACCTGATTCCAGCAATGGTTCCTTACATGTTTTAGCCTCCAGTCCCCTAATCATCTTTGTTACTCTTCTCTGTACCCTTTCTAGAGTCTCAACATCTTTTTTACATCGTGGTGACCAAAACTGGATGCAGTATTCCAAGTGTGGCCTTACCAAGGCATTGTAAAGTGGTATTAACACTTCACGTGATCTTGATTCTATCCCTCTGTGTTTTGTTTTGTTTTTGGTTTTTTGTTTTTAATCCCATTTATATCCCGCCCTTCTCCGAAGACTCAGTGCGGCTTACAATTCAAAGCACAAATCAATGTGCTTAGCAATAGCCTTCATTCTATGTATATGCCTGCTTATTAGGGCTTTCACACACACCCCAAGCGACATTATTACAAAGTCAGCTTAATTGCCCCCAACAATCTGGGTCCTCATTTTACCTACCTCGGAAGGATGGAAGGCTGAGTCAACCTTGAGCCTGGTGGGATGCGAACCTGCACTAATTGCAGGCAGCTGGTGTTACTTAAGGAGGCATTAGCCCACTGCGCCACCAAGGGTCTTTTAATGCAGCCTAGGACTGTGTTGCCTTTTTTGGCAGCTGCAGCACACTGCTGGCTCATATTGAAGTGACTGTTCACTAGAACTCCAAGATCCCTTTCACAGTCACTACTATTGAGCAAGGTACCACCTATACTATACCTGTGCATTTGGTTTTTCTTGCCTAAATGTAGAACCTTACTTTTTTCACCATTGAATTTCATTTTGTTAGATCGCCTATCTTCTGGAGTGTTGGCTATTCCTGCCAGCTTGGTGTCATCTTGCACATTTGATGAGTTCCCCATCAATCCCCTCATTCAAATCATTGATGAAGATGTTGAAGAGCACTAGGCCCAGGACAGAGCCCTGGGGCACCCCACCACACACTTCCTTCCATTTAGATGCAGTTTCACTGAGGACTATACTCTTGAGTACGGCCGGTCAGCCAGCTACGAATCTATCTGGTGGTGATGCTGTCTAACCCACATTTTTTTATCTTATCAAGTAGAAGGTTGTTATCTACTTTATCAAATGCCTTACTGAAGTCCAAGTAAATTATATCCATAGCATTCCTCTGGTGCACTAATTTTGTCACTTGGTCAAAGAATGCAATAAGGTTTGTCTGGCATGATCTGTTTTTGACAAACCCATGTTGGCTTTTAGTGATAACTTTGTTTGCCTCTAGGTGTTCGCTGATTTGTTGTTTGATTATCTTTTCCAGAATCTTCCCAGGTATTGAGGTCAGGCTGATAGGTCTGTAGTTTCCTGGATCTATTTTTCCCCTTTTTTTGAAGATGGGAACTACATCAGCTCTTTTCCAGTCCTCTGGTAGTTCCCCAGTGCTCCAGGATCTTTGAAAAATATAGTTCAGTGGTTCTGAGAGCACATCTGCCAGTTCCTTGAAAACCTTGGGGTGTAATCCATCTGGTCCTGGTGATTTGAACTCGTCTAGGGTGGACAGGTGCTCAATTACCTTTTTCTTGCCTATCTTAACTTATGTTTCTAATCTGTTTTGTACGATACTGTTTTTGATAGGTTGGACTCTTTTTTCCCTTTGTGTAAAGACAGATGCAAAAACTGAGTTAAATAGTTCTGCTTTCTCCCTGTTGCTTGTCACCTTCTTGCCACTTTCTCCCACTAATGGACCAATCATTTCATTAACATTTTTCTTGTTTTTTTACATGTTGAAAGAAGCTTTTTTTTGTTATTTTTGACTTTTGTTGCAAGCCTTTGTTCACTTTGAGCCTTAGCTTTCCTCATTTCATCTTTGCAGGCTTGGCTATGTGCTGATATTCTGCCTTAGTTATGTGTGCCTCTTTCCACTTTTTATACTTGTCCTTTTTGTCTTTCAATTTATGTCTTTTAGTTTCTGTAGTCCTTTGTGGGTAAGGAGAAGTATCAAAATGGAAAGGAATGACTCTACCCATTGGCCTCAGATCCACACTGCTTGTGTTTTGTCAGCTCACTATATGGACTGATTTAGTTACAAATGACTTGAACACAGGAGGAAAACAACCCTCAACACTTTTTGTTTGCAACAATTTTTCCCTCCTTAAAAAAATGTGTGTAGTAATGGATCGTAACCTCAGACATTAACTTATTGCGATACTATGCAGACATTTACTTAAAAAAAACCCCAACAATCATGCAGGCTGTAAATTCTTAAAATTCAGATTCTGCCTTTTATATTGTTCATTTATCTTTGCTTGGGCATTTCCCCCATTTATTGTGAAACACAGAATCTTTAAGGTTAGCACAAATGGATTTTAAAAGAGTAAAACTAAGGCTCCGTATAATTTTTAATAATACAAAAAACTGTTCTTTGGCGGCTAATTCGGCAAACTGAAAAATATGTACCTGATACGCATGTACAAAGCTAAACTAAAAGCTGAGTAGCTGGAAACAGAGCAGGATTACAAAAACCTGCACCCGAGCCGTTAAACAGCAGTTTGAGCTGTGAGCAGTTAGCAAGTTATAGTGTTAACCGGCATCATCAGACATTTTTAGCAATGCAAGAAAAAACCAGGTCAGATTCTTTGGTTGTTTGGCAACTCTGTCATCATTTTCAAGTTTAGTTTGTTGAAATAATGAAAAGAGAAAGAAAACCTGGATGATTAGCTGTGTTCATGAAAACAGTCTAAAACTGTCTAAAAATATTGTGGCTTGGCTTTTGAGTGTTAACAAAACCTGACCTGAACTTTGATTAAGTTGAGAGCATCTTAACCTCAATCAGCCAGTCTAGACTACCATAACAACCGTCCAGCCTGTTGTTTAAAGTCTATGGTTTCCAACATAGAACCAACTTTCAGGAGTGGTTATAAAGTGCCCTATGCTCCCTGTTTAGACTTTTTTTTTTCATTCCCCATGAGTGGGGGAGAGGTGAATTAGGGCCATGTTTTAGGAGACAATATTTTAAAACCGATTAAAACCCCCAAGCAAAAAAGTATCTTGAGCCTCAATATTGTGACTTGGTAAATCTTATTAGCATGTGGCCTGCCAAAATGTATGACTGTGGGTCTAATAAGTTCAGAAGAAGGTCTCCCTTACTTTCTGCATTGGCTCTGTTTGCCCTGTGGACTCGGAGGTGCACCCTCAGAATTGGGTGGGTCCTGTGTGGAGAGCGGGCAGTGTTGAATTATTGAAGTGGTCAGATATCTGTGTTTGTTTCTCCTTATCTGCGTATTGGGTGGGATGGGTGATGATTTCATTCTCACTTGGTTCTCCAGATTAACAACTATCCTTCTCGATCAGAGGGAGCCCTTCAGTGCAGTCAGTTTCAGAAAGAACTGTTCACGGCCACACATTCTAAAGACTGAGATCATTTTTGTGCATGTATTTTGAAGGAACAACTCTTGTTACTATATACATTTTCCAGAACACCAGGAATTTCTTTTTTATAATTTTTTTTAATTTTTTTTTGTGATTGTGGTCTTTCATGAAATTAGTCTACACGTCCTTGGTGTTCTGTACTAAAACTAATTTTCCTTGGAGCATCAATTGGCACGACATCAAATGATAGCGTTAATTGTTAAGAGTCAGTTTTCTTGTTTTTAAGGTCTTAAAAATCTTATAGGAAAAGAACTGAATATATCCTCGTATTCTGTAGCACAGTCTTTAGTGAAATGTGCTTATTATCCTCTTCAACATTGGTATGCATTCCATATCATACTTTACTGTCTCCAAAGGCCACTGCTCCCAGTAGTATGCTAAATTGTGTGACCTTTATCTCCAGTTCTGCAAGTAGTGCTTGAACTAGCAACTTTACCTACTGTGGCAGACCTTCCCCATATCACAGGTGTTCACTGTGTTTATAGCTCTTGTTGAGATGCAAGTTCAAATGAAGGGTTACCAGTTGTGGGGGCTAACATGGCCTTTTCTTTCTTGATGACAGCTGCAAATCCATACAGAGAGCCAAACACTCCTGGTGTACCTTCTGTTATTCAGATCATGGTGCTTATAAAGACGCAAATTGTGTCATTGGGAAGCAGTGATTAACCTCCAAAAATATTCCCTCTGATAGCTGCATTTCCAAAGACGACAGATCCTCTCAGACGTTCTTGTTTGCCATGTACAAAAATTATCAGTTTAGTTCTAATAATAATGCCAGCAATTTTATCCATGGTAAGATACTACAAAAACAGTATTGTCAATGAGTCTTCCCTGTTACATATCTTATCATGAATGCAGTGGGCTACCACTCTTCATGACCAACTCATCCTGCATTTTAGTTTGTGAACTAGGTAAAGTTGTTCTCTCACCATCTTTTCCATCGACTGCCATTCTTTTCAATATGTCATTGCCAACCAGAAGTAGTTCACAACTGTTTAAAACTTTGTCTGACAGCAGCTCTGTGTACTGCTGGCCTGGCTCTGGCAACAGCTTCAATGAAGGATGCAGGACCCGGCTAAAGCAACAAAGCGTGTTAGGAGAACTACATATGGGAAGCTCCACATTCCTCAGCGAGTGATGCTTTCTTTAAAAAATGTGGAAGCAATCACCAGGACAGGGACTGTTCCTCACATTGTGGCTCATACTTTCAGATGTGCTTTAAAATACAGGCAGGGGAATTGGGGGGGTGGGGCTGAAATATGAACAGAAAGCTGGTAGAGGTATAGCAGCAACAAACAAATTATCAGGGATAATTTAATCTTTTTAATTGTCTTTTAACTTTTGTATTTTGTATTGATGTGATTTTAAAATGCCCTGTAAACCGCCCTGAGTCCTTCGGGAAAGGGCGGTATATAAATCTAATAAAATAAATAAAAATAAAATCTCTCTCTCTCTCTCTCTCTCTCTCTCTCTCTCTCTCTCTCTCTCTCTCTCTCTCTCTCTCTCTCTCTCTCTCTCTCTCTCTCTCTCTCTCTCTTAAGGAGAAAAAAATCCATAACATCTTTAACAGGGGTTTTGGGGTTGTGCAAACCAGGTTTGGGGGTTGCATGGGCACCGGCATGCCCCAGGCAATCAATCGCCTCTCTTACTAGCAAGTGTTAGATTTTCGTGAAGTTTGGAGCAGCAAAAACACATAAGAAAAAAGTAATTCTTAATAAGTGGGAGACCATATAAATCAGCTAAATCAATGATTAAATAAATTCTCTCTCTCTCTCTCTCTCTCTCTCTCTCTCTCTCTCTCTCCTTTTATCATCTATCTTTATTTCCTGATTTCATATATTCTGTAACATATGTATTTGGGAACTGTGAGGTACTTTACATTATGGAGAAAATAGTATATGAAATAAAATCTATAATAAAGAAACTAATATTATGCATTTACTCTGTTTATTATTTATTTATAAAAACACTCATCTGTCTTACATTTTTAAAAAATAAATCCAAAAGTAAGAAACACCTTTTAACCCCTCCTCTTTTTTTTCAGTGTTAAAACTATGGAGATCCTTTGGTAGTGAAAAAAAATGACAACGCAACAGTTTGATATGTAAAAATAAATTGCTTAAAATCATACACAACTTTAAAAATAGGACAGTCAAATCAGATTAGAAACCACCGCAGCCATTACTTGTTCAGAGAAAAGATAACAATTTTACCTAAAGTAAGAAAATGCATAGAGTTGTGGAATAAAATCTAAACATGTTTTAATCATTATGTTCCCTTTAAAGAGTCTTATCTTGAATTGTCTCATCTCTTTGCACACTTGCTATTTATTGTAAGCAGGATTTTAGTTGAGACTTAACAGTTTGGAGATAAGAAATAGGCAAAGGGGCCATGTGTGTATGAGGCATTATTCAGCTTGGAGTTCAAAATGTGTAAAACATGATTGTGGTCTCTGAGCTGAGATGTTGTGATATTCTGGCAGACACACAGTTTTTTATGGATAACAAAACTTTTGAGTAGTAATAGGAGTTTGCTGTGTTAAATAGGCCGCAGTGAAAAAGGAAATACATACACCCAGGGCTTTTTTCCTCATAGAACGCTCAGAACGGAGTTCCGGCACCTTTTTTGGACAGAACCTTGTAGGGTAGGCAAGGCGGGTTGTATGACGTGTGTGAGTTCCGGCACCTTTTTCTTTTACAAAAAAAGCACTGCATACACCCTATGTCTGTGGAGATTCTCAGTCATCCAGGTCGTGGTTGGCCCAAAGGTGCTTTTTCAAAAGGCAACTTGGACTTTCTTAGTTTTTTTTCCTTGAAGACATTTCGTTTCTTATCCAAGCAGCTTCTTCAGTTCTGCCCTCACCACCACCATAACCACCACCATTCAGTCAGAACTGAAGAAGCTTCTTGGATGAGAAGCGAAACATGTTCAAGGGAAAAAACCAAAGTCCAGTTGCCTTTGAAAAAGCCCCTTTGGCACATATGCTATACTTTTTTCTCTTTTCTCTCACGATTCCAGAATAATCAATTTGCTTCTGAAAACTACAATTGAAAGAGAGGATGTACTTGATAAATACAGAGGACACACCATGGTTGCTTGTAAAGGTTGCCTGCTTAGTAACGCTCTTATACCAGGAGAGACCAGTCCTCTGGGTAAGAGAGGGATGGAAAGTTGATGGCAATATCAGTGGTGGATGGATAATTAGAGAGCCTGTGCCTAGGGCAAGGTTGTTGGTTTTTTTTTTTTAAACAGAGCATTTCACTGACATCTCAAAAATAGGCGTGAATCCTAGTAATTTAGCTTGAAGTTATGATCTATCTTATTGCAGTACAAAATCATCCCAACACTAAAAGTGGGAATGCATGTCTTGTGCTTAAATTTGGAACTGTGAAAATCCCCTTTTTGTTTTTCACAACAACTATGATCCTGGCCTTTTTCTTTTTAATAGTTTCAAAAAAAAAAAAAAGAAATGGTTAGGGAAGGTCCAGTTTTCAGATAAATCCTGAAAATTGATGTAGGAGTGGCGTTTGAAATACCCTCCTGGGCATATTTGATTTATGTCATTTTTTTTCAACCAGTTGCTTTGGGAAAGCTGGACATCAAATTAACTCTCCTGCGCTGTACGCTTGAACAATAACTAAACTGCATGTAATGTTTGCCTCTACCCGTATTAAGGCCTCTAATTAATTATCAGAAAGGTACTTAAGGTCAAGGAAAGAAACATATTTGGTGTGGACTTGATATGCCATCCATGTTACTGAACTCTGTCTCCGCATGGTGTTTATAGAAACAAAAATGTGCTGTTGCCATGGTAACTCCTTTTATGGGCTCTGAATTTACAGCATGCTGTATATCTCCCTTGCATGATGGATGGACAGAGACAAGTGATTAAAAGGTAGACCAATGTATGCAACAATAAATAAGTGTATTAGGTGGACATATTATAACAGGCTTGGGCAGGCCCTAAACAATAATGATAAATATCTGTGTTATTCTCTCTACTATTATAAAGCAGACCACTCTCCAATGGGAATACATGATTACCTTTTGCCCTTATCTTGCAAGTCCAGGAATTGTGATTCGGAAAGACAGGAATCCAGAATCACAGTTCTATAATAATTAATGCTTTCCTCAATAAACTTTCCTCATTGCACATATTAACAACATATATGCACAATACGTGGATTGCATAACAATTATAGGACAGACATGTCTCTTGCTTTGTTCAAAAATTGGAGCTGCATGTGGATGGGTTCACACATCACAACAAACCATTCTGTGTTGAAGTCTATGGCTTAACTTGCCAGATATGCAGTCTAATTCTGACATCTTTTTTTCCCCTCTGCTTATGAGCAAAATCCTGCACGGTGAGGAGCAATTGCGACTTGAGTGCAAAGCATACCATTAATAAGGCTGAGACTTTCTAGGGAACCTGTAGCAGTTTGTTGTAAGAACAAAATGGATGACTCATCGCCAAAGCAATCTTAAGCATTTTACACTTTCCCTTTGCAATGCCCCATAGGAGAAATTGATACGCATTATATTTGGCAGAAGCATAAAAGTTACTATTCTCTGAAAGAACTAGCATTAACATGATAGAATGGTGAGCTGGAATATTCTGAGTGTGTCTGGCTCAGAGTGACTTTCCATTCAGCTTAGTAGCTCCTACTCCCAAGTAAATGAGCACACAAAGTTCTCATCCTGTTCAGTCAATATGCTAACCCCACTTCCAACCAATTCAGGACTTTGGTTTTGCAGACGCCTCATTGGTCCGGATAGCTTTAATGGTGAAAAGAGATTTTCCATTAGAAGCACTCATTCTCAGTAAATGAAAGGTGCAAGAGAAGAATAGGGTTAGCATGCTCATTCATAGTGACTTTTCCATTCTTTTCCTTTTTCTTTCAGCTGTCATACATACATACATTGCATCTTATGATTTATGATGAATGTATTTTCATGTCGTATATGATCATGATTATCACTATTATTTGTATGTACACTGAGAGCTTACGCACCGGAAACAAATTCCTTGTGTGTCCAACCACACTTGGCCAATAAAGAATTCTATTCTATTCTGTTCTGTTCTGTTCTGTTCTGTTCTGTTCTGTTCTGTTCTACTCTACTCTACTCTACTCTACTCTACTCTACTCTACTCTACTCTACTCTACTCTATTCTATATCCCCCCATCCATTGAACAGCGGCTTCCTCTGTTCTTATGTTCTCAGTGATTGCAAGAAACCCCCTCCCCCAAATTTACAGGTGATTATATGTAGTTCTCAACTTACAACCACAGTTGGCACCAGGATTTCCACTGCTAGCAAGGCAGTTGTTAAGTGAGTTGTGCCCGGGGTTTTTTTGCCATGGTTATTAGAGTGAATTACTGCAGTTGTTAAGTGTATCACATTGTCTTTAAGCAGATCAGGCTTTCCCTATTGATTTTATATTTTGGATGCAAGTTGGGAAGGGCACAAATGATGAGATTGTGATTCTGATGATGCTGCAGCCATCGTAATTACATGCCAGTTGCCAAGTGCCTGAATTTTGATTATGTGTTTGTGGAGATGCTGCGATAGTTGTAAGTAGGCGAACTGGTCATAAGTCGCTTTTTTCATTTGTTATTGTAAACTTTGAACGGTCCCTAAATGAATGGTTATAAGTTGAGGTCTACCCGTATTTGTCAGAAAATCCTTGTAATTGTTTGAAGAAATGTAATAAAAATAATGTGATTTTTTTTAAAGTCATTTGTTAATTGGCTGGACAAGATGCAAACATAGAAAGAGTGATACCTAGTATTCCATAAATCTCACCTGAAAGTCATTATGGAGAAAGTCAAGGGAACCTCTGAAGCCAGCTGGCTAAAGGATCACAGAAAAATATGCCTTTTCCCATAGGTAGTAATGATTGCACCATTGTATTCTGTTAAATGAATAATCACTCAAGCAGTAGCTTGATTCCAGAGATGCTGGAGATTCTTCCCACCATTGGTCTGAAGGTTTTAAACATAACTATTGTACCTTTTAATTGTTAACTGGTTTTAAGTCTTAACCGTTCTTTTAATTCAGCTTCTACTGTATTAGCCATTTGGGATACAAGCATTTTCCGGGAGAACTGGAAAAATTAATAAGTGGAATACAAACATTTTCAACAAATAGTTGAATACAAAAACAAAACTCTGACTGCAAAGTTGCTTTAAGTGGTTAAATTAAATAATGAAGACTGAATTACTGAATTAAATGCCACTGAGTTGGGCCCAGCAAAAACCTGCCCTGATGTCTCTGGTGATAACCTGTAGGATCACCAAGAGCATTCCAAGAACAGTGGAATCCTGTCTGTTCATTGTCTTCCTTTTCTGCTTCCCTGGGTCTTGCAGATTGACATTACCTTTCTTTTCTTAATATTTGTTTTCTTAATATTTTAAAATGCCAGTCTGAGCTCTTTCCAAACCTTACTTTTAGTTTGTAGAAGTCATCTGCATAATTCAAACTATTAATGTTTTGACCTCCAGTGTTGATTCCAGCTATCATCTCTTCAAATTCTTATAATGAGTCTGCTCTGTAGGTTAAAACAAATATGAGGACAACATGCAAGCCCATCTCATTTCCTTCCCTGTTTGGAACAACTCTTCTTCCACAATCAATTCTTTCCATGCATGAATAATTTTATATGAAGTGTATAGGTATCTAGTTCTGCTATACTATATCTTTACTGGTCCTTCGTATCATTTTATGTTATTAATTCCAAACAGCAGATTTAACAATTTTCTTTCCTGGCATCATTGCTATTACATTGGCAGCTTGTAAACTTTACATACACAAAAAATAATACGTTGGTAGTATAAAATTCAATCACATCTGAAGTACAGAATAAGAGAAAACTCAGAAGTGTTTGAATACTTAATCTCATATTCTGTTTATGAGTTTACCCATTTTTCTTCCATCAAAGTTCTGTAGCATAATCAGAAATGTCTTCTGGCAAACAGTGCAAAAATCACTTGCTTGCAGGCTGTAAAGTGAAGTGCCAATTTGGTAGAAAAAAGATTTTTCATATTTATTATAGATTTTTCATCTTTCTTAGACAAGAGCTGATTATGTTAGAAATTCCGGGTAATATACTTGCATGTAACTTCGTGGCAGTTCATCATGGTATCTTGTGATGAGGGCTTATTTTGTTCTTTATACAATATTAGCAATTTTTAAGAAGATTTGGGAAGTCACACATTGGTTTCTGAATATCTTCTTTTTATCGTTGTTGTTAATTGTGTTTTTTAAATATTATACATTGAACAAATCAATATACAATCATTGTATTTAATAACTAGACTTGAAAGAGGCTAAATATATGTAGGTTCTGATGTGACTGCCTCTTTGGAGTTTATTATATTTGAAAAGGAGCTAGGAATTTCATTCTTCATTCAAAATTAAAATGGGGATCACACTGGAAGATCTGTCTCCATGATGCAGATCCATATGTCTTCATTTGTAAGTTACTTTTAATTGATTATCATGCCCTGTTTACCATGGAAAAGTCAGAGAACAATTTGATTTACTATAAAATGATCTTATTTCAAAGTGCCCATAGATTTAAGAACTGGAAGGAAAGTAATTTATATAAATCTGACCTGTGGGTCTGAATCAATGTCCTAGAGTAGCTTTTCTTAAAACCTTTGGAGAGAGGAATCACTGTGGTTGAGGATAGCTTGAAATTACTGTGTAGGAGTATGGAACAGCTTACTAAAACATAAGTCATACACAATAACATATATTTCAGTAGTATCCTCATTAAAAAGTATTTCTATTTTATGAAAGTCATGGACCATATATTACAATCTCTAATTAGAAAAACGATTGATAACTTGTTTCTGGTTGAAACTCTAACATATTCCCTGTTTAGAAAAATGGTGAAATTCAGGCTCAACTTTTTTTATTGGACACCTGATTGCCATGGTGGCAATAGTGGTTAGAATGCAATATTACAAGCTAAATCTGCCGACTGCCAGAAGTTTGTTTCTCACCAGCTCAAGGTTGTCTCAGGTTGTTCTGAGGTCAGTAAAACGAGGACCCAGATTGTTGGGGGCAAGATGCTGACTCTGTGAACCACTTAGAGAGGGCTGTAAAGCACTGTGAAGCGGTATATATATATGTTCTGTTCCAGCCTACAACTGGCCCTGTTTGAATGTCAGGGACAACCCTTTTTATAGTCAACAGGCTGGAAAAACCCAACCAAATTTATTTATAAAAAAATCAAAAGTTCAGACAAGAGTTAAACCAAAAGTTCAAACAAGAGTTAAACAGGAATAACAGACCAGAACTCTAGCAGAAGATCTTCATACGGTTGCCTTCAGCAACCAGCACCTTCCCCTTTTATCAGCAGTCCCAAGGCATGGCTTCTCATTGCCTTCTCTTCCTCTCACTGAGTTGCCTCATTGCCTTTCTCTGTTCTCCTCTGCTGGATTGCCTCCTGCTCCTAGCGTCCCTGAATAGATTCAACTGTGAATCATCCAATACCTCGTGCTCACACGGCTGAGTCTGATGAGGAACATTACAGGAGGGGCCAGGCTGAGAGTCCTGCAGTGCATCAGAGCCTCCCGCTGACACAAGGCTCTCCAAGCCCCTCCTCCTCCTCCTCCTCTTCAGAATCATCACTCAGCTGCCGGTATCAGAGGCTGATGCTGAATCACAACAATATGTCTAAGTGCTAATGCTAGTGCTATTGCCACTTAATGAGCTTTGAGAAGTTCTATTATGATATTTTCTATTTTAGGATCAACAACATGGAATAATAAAATGGTGGCATTGCTTAATTTGTTTATAAAATTACCTTAGCAATGGATTGTTTCAATTTAAAACTCACTGAATGGGAATCTCAATAACTTTTCTTGTAGTAACTGTATTTCAGGGACAGAGTGGTGATGGACTTGTATATAGGGAAAAAGTCTAAAAAAACTAGGTATACTGGACAAGGACAGGGTTGAAATATTCTGTTTCATTTTTCAATATGATAAGCATTTTTTACAAGGCAGTACAGTCAATTACGTGAGTGGAAATGATGTAGCCCAGAGTGACCCAGGTTTACTACTTCAGTGAGAACTGGGCCCTGAGGCCTAGGTAATTGGGATTTGTTAACAAGTCCCATGGAATTTAGAATTCAGAGTCATATTTTTCCAGAGCATAAACATTCAAGTAAGTTCTTTCTCTCACAGTCTTAAACTTATACAAAATTATGCTTTAGATGGAAAAAGGTAGTATATAGAGTTCCAAATGGAAAGGAGTACAAGGCATTTGATGTGTAGCACGCTCCATTAAAAATGTGCACATAAATCAGTCACACACCCCTTAGCACAATCCTGAAAACATGTTGTACATCAGAGTTTGTTTTGTCCAGAATCACTACTTATTCTCACATACCTTCTTACTCTTCACAATTCTTCAGGTGAATGTCAGTATATCTGCCTATAAAGCAGTAACAAGGTGAAACTCCCAAGGGCTCACGGCTGGGATCAAATCCTATTTAACATCTCTGTTAGTAGTGTGGAAAGGAAAATGAGGCCTAATTGCCAGATGATAGGACTTGGCAGCATGCCTATTATTTGGAGCAGGCATGCCAGAGGAATTTAGATTTGGCCTTGAGATGACACACAGCTTTTCACTTTAGCCGCAAAATGAATAAAAGAAAAGGAAGAACAAAAGACTGAAAAGTTCTGTAGCTCCCCGCCTCAGAATCAGTTTTTATCAATCACTTAACTTATAGTTGAGAAAAATGTAGCTGAGCTAATCTTCAAATGTATCTTCTATGTTTCCAATTTTATAATTACCATCATCATCAACTGTTGAATTCAGTGAATTGTCTTTACACATTGCTGTAGATAATATCTTGATTCTCATTTGGAAGAGTCTTCTAAGTCCATGCTGGATGATTCTGTCATAATAGCTGATAAGGACAGCTTTCAGGAATGTTATGGGAAATATATCCGTTTTTTGAGTGTTCCCTAAATTTGCACATCTCAATGAAATTGGGAGAACTCGGAAATTCATAATGCTTTGCGTAGCTCAGAATGTAAGACCTCTTCACATAAGTAATAAAATATCCAGAACTTGATCAGATCCTTTTGTTTTAAGAAAATATATTTTATATGTATGTTCTACAATCTACTTGATTTTTTTTAAATTAAATGATAAAATCAAAAAGGCTGTAAGCACTGTTACTTGATGTTGTGGTATAAGCTGTACCTCAAAAAGAAAAGAAAAGAAAAGAAAAGAAAAGAAAAGAAAAAGGTGACATCACAATGAGAAGACCCAAAGGAATTGTAGGAAAGGCAGCTTGGGACCTTTATTTTTTTTGTTTGGACTCTTTAGTCCCCTCTAGTATCCAATTCTGAAATCATTAAGTCTCAAATTTCTGTAATGATTTAGAGTAGACTAAACAATCTAGTTCTCACAAAGGGACTGTTTGTTTATATATTTTCACAATCTAACAGGTAAAGTCCTAATATTCCAAATTCATCTTGTCTCTTAATACTTTTATAACTTTCTTGGATTAAAATATCTTTTCCTATTTATTTCAAATTCTTTACATTCTTAGATGTACAGTTAATTTTTCTTGTATTCTGGAATGAAAGTAAACTCACCAGATGGCTTTGCAAACCTGTCATTTGGAAGATCTTTAATAACCTTAAGCTTGTCAAGTAGGTAATTTCTGAAACTGATTAGGAAGTGAGAAGTCCAGGAACCCAGTGTCCTTTAAAAGGCTCCACTATGGTTAAGAGTGTAATGGCTTTTCTTCATTTCCCAGTGCTCAGACCTGCAGGAGAATGCTATCCTGTGGTCTCCTTGTGAAGAACATCCATCTGGAGCACAAGTGGATCATCTCCCATACTTATCCTTTGTGGCGCAATGGTTAAAATGCAGTATAGCAGGATAATTGTGCTGACTGCCAGCAGTTCTACTCTCACCAGCTCATGGTTGACTCAGCCTTCCGAGGTCGGTAAAATGAGAAGCCAGATTGCTGGGGGCAATATGCTGACTGTAAACTGCTTAGAGAGGACTATGAAGCACTGCGAAGAGGTATATAAGTCTAAGTGCTATTGCTATTGCTATTATCTAGAGATATTTTGTAGGATTGATCTACTCACTGATCTGGTTGTGACCGCAATGTCATCTTCACTTGTTTGGAGAAATGTTTTCTTGCTATTCTTCACCTGGAAATACAGAAGGCAGAGGAAAATATCGCAGAATACCTAGAGACCAATGCTGCTGATTGCATTTGCACCCCAAAAACATAAATATGTACAGGATGAAGGATATGGGTTTCCTTAGGGAACACAGGAAACAGGGAACATATCTCCAAGGCATTTGTTTCCCCCACCCCTACAATTATATTCATGCATGTCACTTGGCAGAATTCTGTTTTTAAGCCATAAATAGAATGAGTTTAGCAATGCAATTCCTTTCACTCTTCTTAGTGAATAAATAAATCAACTAGATATATCTCTGAGTAAATATATTTTGAACGTCTTGGCACATACAGATAACTATTATAAGTAAAAAATCACCAATTTGTCTTTCAATTCATCAGAATAGACAGTCTTTTGATGGGCATTAGAAGCAAAATACAAGTTTGTAATGTGCCCAGAGAAATAGTGGTTTGAGCATTGTGTGTGTGTATTGCTTGCTTCTAAATGAAATTCAATGTCAATTGTCAATTGAAAATTAACAGTGAAGTATCTTCTGTTTTCAGTTACTGCTAGGAGCACATACCAAAACTCCATGATACATAAAAGAGGACAATTGCAAGACTTAATTGAAGAACCAGCCTTATCATTTATTCTTTTGCTACAAAAGCAATGTTTGTTAAACCTCAATTAACATAATATATTGCAGTTATTACTTTCAGAAAACTGCAGGCATCATCCTTCAAGGGGGTAAATTGGATCTTGATAATTGGGTTTCAATTTAAAAAAAATTAGAAAGCTGCATTCAATAATGTATAGGATGCAAATGCTGAGTCCCATTAGCCATTTCATTCAGCCCATGTCGCTGTTTTCCTAATCAGGAATTGATCATGCCTTGTAAATGGTAACATTGAAATAATTTTTCTAATCTTTGTTTACTACAATAACAACATTCAAATAAATACAATTCTTCACATTTTATCAAGTGTTTTGAATTCTCCTGATCCAAGGAAAATGAAATGGCTATAGATAGCTAATATAATTGCTTTGTAAGTTATTCTATGATTTGCTTCAGCATTTGGCAGACAGGAATGAACGAATGGCTTTATCCTCTGTGGTTTATAGCTTCAATAGATATTTATGTACCCCATCAGATTATTCGATATATGACTTATTCAGAGGCGCCCAATCTTAACATCCTAGATAGAATGTTAGCTGCTAGAATGTCAGTGATTCTTGTAATATCCCTGAGAATCCAATTAAGTGCCAATAAAGAAATCTAGATGCCGCTTACACCAGAATGGTGAACAAGCAGGGTAAGCCATATCCAGTCCTCACTTTGTATGGGACTCCAGTGTGTGCTGTTTTAGCATGTATGGGGGGAGGGCATGTCAAGGGATAACTGGAGTGGAGGCAAAGATTTCACAGAAAGAAATGGTGTTGGAGGAGATAATGGAAGGAAGTACAAGAGGTGCCACCGGGCAGGGGATAAAGGAATCTTTAATGGAAGCAGGCTGTTAAGCAGGATGTTATTAGTTGTCAGAGAACTGGTGAGCGTCAGCAGCCTAAACCGGTATGGATATATAACAGCACAGAGATGGCCAAGGGGGGCTGAGATGGAGCACTTTTGGGGTTGACACAAGAGTCTCATGGATCTTTGAGCAAATAGTGTAAAGAATTTAAAGGATGGGGTGATCATGTAATCAGTATGATAAAACAGGTGGATAATATGAGGGGGATATCACTTCATCAGTATGATGCATTCCTTGTCCCAATCTTGGTGAATTCCCATTCTACAGGTATTCCTTGATTTTTGATCTGTTCTGTAGCAACTGTTGAAGTTACAACCCAGATTCAAAGTTGCAAAGGCTGCCCCCCACACACACACACCCCAGTCATATAAGTGCACATGGATGCTTGGCAACTGGGCCACATCAATGGCTGTTTACAGCATCCTGTGGTCATATGATCAAGTTTTCCAATGTTTTTGCCAAAAACTAACATTTATTTCCTGTTTTTGATAAAACCAGCCCAATACAAACATTGGTTCTCTTAACAACTGCGGCATTCACTTACTGACTTTGGCAGTCTGCTTAACAGCCACAGCATTCAGTTAATGGTTGGGGCAGTTGCTTAATGACTGCTACAAAAAAAGCTGTAAAATTGGTCACATAGGTGATTCGATTTTACAGCCATCACAATTTACAAACACAATGGGCAGGCTGCTTTAGAGTCATAATTCAAGGATTACCTGTATTTTGAGGAATAGGAAATGTTTTCCATAGAAAAAAGATTTAAAAAGATGTTCAAGTTTATTGCAGCACATCTGTCAGCCCTCTGGAGTAGGCAAGATTAGGAAATAG
This sequence comes from Vipera ursinii, assembly GCF_947247035.1. Classification (NCBI taxonomy): domain Eukaryota; kingdom Metazoa; phylum Chordata; class Lepidosauria; order Squamata; family Viperidae; genus Vipera; species Vipera ursinii. Next base: position 130,206,831 of record NC_139512.1, read on the forward strand.
GGAGAGTCTAGTTATGAGTCTTGAAATCACAATCATGACAGAGTTGTTTTGAGTTTCTTTTTTATACAATAAAAATTTTCCCAGGATTCAAACCCTTCCTGCAAAGGCTCAGCATACTCTTACCCCTTCCTGAGGCAAACCAACATTCATCACAATATCCAATAAAGCAATGTTTTTATTTAGGGGTTTTTTTTAAATTTCCATTGGCGTGCCTTGCAAAAAAGCATTATGTTTTCAAAAAGCATTGCATATAATGTTGTATTCAGATGGGTTCTCATTATTGCATGCAAACAAAAAGCATACATTTTGGAACTGGTGCTTGCTGGGATAAGAAAACAATGTACACTACTCAGGTCTATTATATATATACATTAAATCCTGTGTGTCTCTACATGTTGTAGAACTCAAACTCCTAGTAGGCCCATCAGTAAGAGAGGTTGGGACTTCAAGTTTAGCAGCATCTGCTGGGATACAGTTTCTCTGCATTGCTCTACAGCTGTCACATTCGTATGATGCCAGCTCAGTGACAAGACAAATTTTGCTTGCATATAATACAGCTCCTGGAATATATTTTTTTCCATTCATGGCAAAAATAAATGTGCGTGAAGTCCTGAGGTACCACAATATAGGGTTAAATGGACCAAAGACTGATCCAGTGTGATTCCTTTGTTCCTAAATGTAGCTCCTTACAATATCTCTTCAAAAGAAATCTACTTTGAAGTAATTGTGCAGAATTTAGATAGAGAGCATGACAATTCATTTATTTCTATAATGTCTAGGTAATGCACAGAATGTAATTGGTAGGATTATACCATTCCGGAATTCTTAAGCCTGCAATGTCACTGAAAACTAGACCATTATATTATGGCATTAGATTTCATGGATTTGTATCTACTCTATTAGTGGTGCCTTTGTGTCAGTTTAGTGGCTTTTAAAAGAATCCTACATCTTCACTCGTATAATGAAATGAAAAAGAAAGGAAGAGAATGAGATGAAGGTTTCTGTCCTTCTACCCCTAACCCTGTGATTGTGCCTTATATGTGAGATATAGATTTCACATAGAGCCCCTGCATAGAAAATAGGGGTTGCAGCTGTATGGGGAGAATGGGGATTTGGCTTGAAATGCATTGCGTTTGTATCCAAATATCAGGATCTCCCAAGTTTTTCTGCAGCCAGAAAAGAATGGACAAAATACATACACAAATCATTGGTGTAATCTAGAGAAGGACAGATTTCCTTAATGTCATTCTATTATAGTTGGATTTATCATTACTGGACTGAATCCATATTGATTGCACCAAGTGTGCCCGATTCCGTATGTGCTGAACTGGCTAATTTCAAAACCTCTGAACACCAGGACTGAAGCAATTTAATTAATAAACAGAGACGAGCCTCTATTCTATAATTTCTGAAAAAGCAACACGGTTGAATAAAGATAATGTACTAGAGATCATTAAGGGTGACTCAGTGGAATTTATAAAATGGAGCTGTTTACCTGATATTGGCTGTGCAGTGACTGGAATAATAATCCAAAGCAAAAGAGCATTTCAGTGTATAATTAAGAGGCCTTTCTGAAATTTACTTCTTTGGTGCAAAGAATCCCTACTGTTGTCTCCAATTTAAATCTGTGAAATACTTCACTTTGATAAGGAGTCCCTGTGGATTTTACTCCACTAGTCATTGCCAATTATGGGGGCGGTTTTCATATCCATTTCAAGGCCAATGAGCCAGCACTGTCCAAAGATGTTTCCATGGTCATATGGCCAGTATGACATCACAGACCGCTGTTATCTTCCCACCAAAGTGGTACCTATTTATCTACTCACATTTGCATGCTTTCAAACTGCTGGGTTAGCAAGAGCTGGGGTGAGGACAGGAGCTCACCCTGTCCCGTGGTGTTTGGGTCTCAGACCTGGGCTGCTGGTTTTCCAGTCAACAAGCCCAGCATCTTTTTTTTTAAATCCCATTTATATCCCACCCTTCTCCGAAGACTCAGGGCAGCTTACAATCTAAGAAGCACAAATCAATGTGCTTAGCAATAGCCTTCATTCTATGTATATGCCTGCTTATTAGGGCTTTCCCCCCCCCCAAGCGGCATTATTACAAAGTCAGCTTATTGCCCCCAACAATCTGGGTCCTCATTTTACCTACCTCGGAAGGATAGAAGGCTGAGTCAACCTTCAGCCTGGTGGGACTCGAACCTGCACTAATTGCAGGCAGCTGGTGTTACTTAAGGAGGCATTAGCCCACTTTAATCTTTAATCACTGAGCCACCACACCGCCCAAAGTTTATCACTTTGATACACCCATTTAAATGATATTTGCTAAGAAAGACTGCATGTTTTATGTTTTGACTGCTACAAGGGAAGATTATGAAAATAAATTAGGATGGCGTTTAGTTAGAATGACCAAAGACACTGGTTTTTTAAGAGATTTGGAAATTGGGAAAGTTTGTATGATAAGAAAATCCCTGAAAGCTGCAAGAAATTCAGTCAAACTACCAGTCTCTTAAGGCAGGCCAATTTTTTACTTCTCATGCCCAGAATTTAGGAGCTCCTCCTTAGCCAGGTCTTTCAGTTCATAAATAATAATCACATTTTATGTTTCATAAAACAGTTAAAGAAAAATCTACTAGTAGCTCTGTTTTCAATGTACTTTTTCCCTTTATTCCAGCAGCCCAAAACATACTCCTGAAGCTCTGTAATAATAATATATCAACATTTTTTAAACAAATAGTTTTTTTCTTGGGGGCAAGAGGCCAAAGAGCAATTATATAAAAAATGTTAATCTTATTCCAATTTATTCCAATAAATCAATGAAAATGATAAGTACCTGATTGACAAATATGATTTGGTGAAGCCCTATAACATAAGAATTATTATTGTTTATTATAGTTGTGACATTTCATAGTTTCTTTTATGATATCAGCCTGTATGGCTTCTATTTTAGCTGCTAGAGGTACATATTATATAAAAGAAAATCATGTTTCTTAAAATTTGGATAGTGGGGGACAGACTTTTTTCCACATAACAAAGATCTATGGCAACTAAAGAGCGTGAATCAGAAAGAAGAGGTTGTTTTGCTTGATTCCCATGAGAAGTTACCAGAGGTAGTTGTGGCACAAATTTTTCTGAGCCATGCTACTTTCTGTCAAGTAAGAACCTTTTCTCAAAGTAGAAGAGTATATATTGGCAATTTCTAGAACCCGGATTCCTAGATGTGAGCCAGAACATCTGGCATTACACCTCTTTTTTGAGTGCTTCCAAAGAGAAGAGGATGGGAGCTTTTAGATCAGGCGTCTTCAAACTTGGCCCTTTTCTAACTTGTGGACTCCAAGTCCCAGAATTCCTAGAGCCAGCAGGTCCACAAGTCATGAGAGGGCCAAGTTTGAAGACCCCTGTCTTAGATGCTTCCTGGGCTCTGTTCCTTTTGTAGAGGTCACTACAATCTCAGTTGCAATTTTATTCTGAACTTAACATTTCACCCTGTTCTGCAAGAACATGTCAGAATGGATCCCTTAGGCAAAGCAGCTGATAGTTATGCCACAGGAAGTCATTATCTTTAATCCATGGAACGCTAATAATTTATATTCTTATTTCCGATAGAATAATTCACCACATTTTGTTTACTGTAGTTGCAACTTCCTTTGGCTGTGATCATCTGACGATCATGTAGTAGAGGAATTCATAAATCAACTGTATGCATTATGTATAATATTTGAACTAAATGGTAACAACAATGGCTTTGTGATTAAGCTTCGGTATGGCTTCTCAGATCTGCTAGGTAGTTGCCATGGCATCAAGAACTTCTCGTTTATCTTCTTTCATAGCTTCCACATAATGCAATGTAGGACTGCAAGATTTTCTGAAGGGATGTGTAATACATTAACAAATGATTCTAAAGCACAGCCCAAAAAGAAACTTGAAGAAGGTTGTTAAAGTCTAGTGCAGGGGTGTCAAACTCAATTTCATTGAGGGCCGCATCAGCATTGCGGTTGCCCTCAAAGGGCCGGGTGGGTGTGGCCTACTGGGTGGGCGTGGCCAGCAGGAGTGGGACAGATCTGAGGGTCTCTGGCAGAAGGAGGGTCTCTGGGCCAGGGCCAAGGCAGTGGGGGCCGTCGTTCCCTCACTGTTTCCAGGATGGCTTCACGGGCCACATGAAACCACTTCGTGGGCCGCATCCGGCCCCCGGGCCTTGTGTTTGACATGTCTGGTCTAGTGTATTATCAGTTCTGTTGTAAGACACAAAAGCCATAAATGTAGAGAAAGAGACCCCTCTCATCTCCTCCTCTCCCCTCTCCTCCCCTTCCCTCTCCTGTCCCCTAGATCAGGGCTTTTCAATCTTTTCACCCATTGTACCACTTTTAGGATATGGCAACATCTGAGTACCACCAGTCGCCTAGCAAGGTGTCAAAAATGTGATGACCAAAAAAAAAAAAAAGAAAAGAAAAAGAAAGAAAGAAAAAAGTGATAAAGTACAGGTAGTCCTCGACTCACAACAGTTCACTTAGTGACTGTTCAAAGTTCCAATGGCACTGAAAAAAGTGACTTATGACCATTTTTCACACTTATGACTGTTGCAGCATCCCCAGGGTCTTGTGATTTACATTCAGATGCTTGGCAACTGATTCATATTCATGTGAAGTGAACAAAACCTGCTACGAACACCCAGCAGACGGGGGCGGGGGAGAGAAATAAAAACCAAACAGCCCCCCCCACACTGTCAATTCTCAACAGAAATGCTTACGACAATGAAAACCTCGGATAAGAGGAAGAGCGCAGGCAGGCGGGTGTCTTGCTTGGCTGGTGGGGTGGGGGTGTTTGGTTTTTATTTCCCCCCCCCCCGTCTGCTGGGTGGTTGCAGCAAGCTTTGGTCACTTCACATGACCCTGGGACACTGTGACCATCATAAATATGAATCAGTTGCCAAGCATCTGAATGTAAATCACAAGACCCTGGGGATGCTGCAACATTCCAGCAGATGCGCCAGGATCAGCACCACTTTCCAGCTGATCGGTGTTTCTTTGGGGCTGTCAGGGCTCAGCGGAAGTGCCAGGATCAGCGCCACATTCCAGGCGATCAGCTGGAAAGCAGCGCTGATCCTGGCACTTCTGCTAAGCCCTGACAGCCCTGCAGCCCCAGCTGTCTCTCACTCAGGCTTGTGTGGTGCTTCCGGTTCAGCTCATTCCCCTCCCCCGCTACCACTTTTCTGGGATGGTTGCATACCACCTGCCAGGTGCCAATGTACCACAGGTGGTACGCGTACCACCGTTTGAAAAGGCCTGCCCTAGGTGTTAGGGAACCTGGAACTATTTTGTGGCTTCTTTTCTGGATTAAATAATTAATAAAATAAGTTTATAGCTGCAGCTATCTTAAGGTGTGTGTGATGACGTAGCAATTGTTTATCTAAGGAGAGAAATAATTTTTTATTCCTGCTCTTGCTTCAACCGAGGTAGCCTTGGAATAAGACCTGAAATAGGGAGATCTGGATGAAATTTTTGCTCAGCCTTGAAAATGACTTCAGGATCTTGGCTTGGAGTTGTTCTCTTGCACCTTTTGCTTCCATATAGATTTGTTGTACAAGAAACCTTCAGATATGTTATTGTTTGTAAGGCTGACCATTTATACAAGGTTAAGATGCTAACAAGTTTGAGAATTCTATAACAATTAAAACAAGATTCTAATAGCCAGTATCAGGGGAAAATCCTCCAATAATTCTATACCACTCTCTCTGGCTTGCAAGTATCCTTAACAGCCTAAACCTGGATATCCTTATAAGATGAAAATTCAGATTCTACATTGAAATGTTGGACTTTGCCTTGGTTCCTTAGAGAAAGTGTAGGGGTACGAGCAAAGGTAAATAATAATAAACGATGTGCTTATTTTAGAAAATGAACCATTCGCAAATGTCAAAAGAACAGTATGCTAAAAAATACTCTGTTCTTGATGTGCTTAGATAGAGTGAAAGTCACAGCTAGCTTCTGTTGAAACATCACAATAGAAAATCGATTCTAAATTACACAATATAATGCTAACTGCCCTTTCGTTCTTTACTATGGTTAATAAGACCAGCTGCACTAATATTTATGCTTCTGTGCACGACTAGCAGTCAGAAATGTCTGGAATGGATGGAGAACAGGAGTGGGATAAGAAAGTGTGAGAGGTCCTCGGTGCTCTCTGAGCTTGCTTGTTTTCCCACCGAGGACCCCTCATTTCAATCCCGAGCTACAAGTATTCTCCTTCATTGATAGTAAGGTGTGTGCAGGCCCTGTAACAGTAGAACAGTCTGTGTCCTTCACCACACGTCATTGATTTGTGACAATAAATTCAACTGAACAACAGCTGATCAATGTGATGGATTCATTGTGCAGGCAGAATTCTACTTTACTTTCTTTATAAATCTCTGTTAGCAATGATGTAAATTGCAGTAAATGAGAACTTTCCCTATTGCACTTGCCATGCTTTGGTTTCTCTTGGAGGATTTTTTCCATAGCTGTGCTTCTCTCCTACTGGTGTGAGAGCTGACAATAGCTTCTATAATCACCAAAGGGCAGCCTAGCCCTAGGATAATACTATTACTGAATCTTTTGGCTGTAGCCACAGCATCATCTTCTATCATTTGGAAAGAACATGCCCCGTTTGTTTAAATTTTCACTTCAAGATCCAGCCATTTAAGTCTAAAACTTAACTGTTTTATGCAAGCTGCTTTTTGCATGATATACTTATTCAGAACACCCTCAACCATTAATCAACCGCAGGGGTAGATTTTATCATACAACATAGTTCATTAAAATATGGTGAACTAATTTGTGGTACAGTATGCTCTCTGGACACAGTCCTCTTTCGTTCAACACAAAGTATCTTACATTTCCTCAAAGGGTTTTTAGTATCTTTAGTTATTTTAGTTTGTTGCTTTTTGTTAGTTTGCTCTTGGGAAGAAGGTTGGGTTTGTTTGTTTTTTTGGAGGCGGGGGGAAAGAATCTTGGGAAATAAATGATTTTGCCAGCCTGGAGTACTCTATAGCTTGACTGGGAGAGATGATGAGTCAGAATCTCTAACTTCGGCTAGCTTTGCATGGACGTCCTCTCTTGGCAGTCTGGGCCATTGCATAAGAAATTATGGAAAGCCCCTTTTCTAGGTCCCATCCATCTTCTAGTTTTTTGCATTATTCCTGTCCTATCACGGGCTTGCAGTTTTGCATGTTGCCCGCCACTTCATCCTTTCTGCCGCATTGGTGGAGCATATGTCTGTGGCTTTTATGTCCTCATGTAGGCAGTCGATCCATTGCTATTTTGGTTGTCCTTTGGGATGTCGGCCATCTAGTTTCCAACCATAGCATGCAAATTGGGATGGGACAAGAGAAAGGGTCTTCTCAATGGATAAACTTAAACTGGAACTCCCTTCCTCAGAAAGCTACTGCGGTCCCCCTCCTCGGATGGTGTTTTGCACTCAGAGCAGGATCTTTCTTTTTAGGAAGGTATTAATCCCATTGACCACATAACAGTTATTTCTTGCTTCGTGTCTGCTTAAAAAATAATCATTGGTTTGTTTCTAGCCTTTTTTTAAAAAAACATTTTTATTCTTTCCAACCTAACAGAAGGCTGGAAACAATGTAAGGGAGCTTGGAACTCTGTCTGTCCATCTGTTTGCGCATTTGTTCATCAATGGGATATCTCTCCAAAAATGGAATAGAATCAGACTGAATTTGGTCTGGCTTGGAAAAGAAACATTGAAATCACATCTGGCCAGGGGCAAAAAAAAGCTACAAATATTCAGAACATTGCTATCAATTCCATTCCATTCCCTCTCCCTTCTTCCTGGTGATTTCACTCAGAGTGGAGCTTGTGCAACTCACCCTGTTCTTCCCAGGGCACATGTATAAAAAAAAAGCCACACCAGACACACATTATGTGGGAACAGAAACATACACACATGTGGACATGCTACACTTTACCTCAGTACCCAGAAGAAAATATGATGCCTCCTATGCCCATTGAGGGGAAAAGTGGTTGGAAGACTTTCAGAAATGGTGCTTTGCATGCTTCCCAATCTCGTTAAGCCCTACATTGGTTTTCAGTACTGTAAATCACCCCGAGTGCTTCATATGCACCGGAAGAGCAGGCGAGCAACATGTATATGTATTTATGCAAAATGTCGTATCCTTTTCTAGACTTGCTCACAATATTTATTAATATAATTCAGTTGAGCAAATAACCAGATATTCAATACATATATAATGAAGTTTCTCCTAGACTATAATAAAATGAAACTGTACTAGTTGGTGTGAAAATACTGTATCTGATCGCATTTTTCTGATTGCTTATATCAAATGTGAAATTTACATAAAGAATGTGACTTCAAAGTGTTTGGACCCCTAGGTCAACATTTGCCTAATTCTACAGGCAGCAACTGAGTTTTGACATGCTGAGCGTAGTAGTTGGCTTAAGATCTGCCCAAAAGAAATGTGTATAAAAATCCTTCAGGTCTATCTGGCTTAAATTCATAAAAAAGAGAAATAAGAGCAAAGTGAACGTTACAATCAAATAAACAGTGCACAAGGACACGACCCACTATTTCGACTTCCCTGGTTCTAAATAGGCAAAGTTGCTTCCCAAGGGGAAACTTGTAATATCTTTTCTGTACCGTGACTGAGAGGAAAGCATTGAAACAAGCCAATCTGGATGCTGTATAGTGTTTCAAGGTCAGAAGACGAAGCAGGTAGTTGTTGAGTTCAAAAAGGTTTGGCAGGTTGCCGAGTTAAATGACAACAAGCTCACATCCAACCAACGTTTAGTATAAACATTTGTCTGCAGATCTATTTAGCATTCTCCTACCCTTGGGAGGTAAGTCGTTTGCAAACCTAGTTTTCTCCAGCTCCAAGTGTTTGGGCCATTAGGGCTGAAAGTTATTAAACTGGGTGTTTGTTGTGGGAGTGGGAAAGGTATGTACTTAATTCGGCTCCTAAAGGAGAAATGGTAGTTGGGAAGTCCTGCTGGGGAAAATGTACAAGAGTAATCCAAAACTAAAAATCTGAAGACCGGTATCCATTTTAAGCCTGTCTATAGCACAATGCTGAGAAAGACTGACAGGCCCCAAATCATCCACTGGGGTTCTTGGCTAAAGATGGACTTGAAACTGAGCCTTCTTTAACCACTCTACAATCTGGGGACAGATCTGACGGTTTTAACCTCAACTTTTTTTGATGACTTGGAATTACTTGATGTCCTCCTCTGAAATGAAAGCATTTGAAGAGAGCTGCCACATTGCTTTTGGCGACACTTTTATTGTTAGCTGTAGCAAACTACACTTAAACCTTCCAAAAGCCTGAGCCCATCAACAATCCCTAAGTATTTACAGCTTTTTAATTTTGAGGAAAACAGAGATGACCTTGGAAAATTAGGCAATTAGAACATAACTGTAAGCTCAGGATAAGGAAATGAATGTGTCCCACTCATCCACCGTAACTCTCTTGGCTACTTAAAACGAAGGAGGGAAAATGCTGTCATCCTTTCAGTGTTGTGTTACAGTAGCCTGTCAACAATGAAGTGGAGTTCCAATATTACTTGTGGAGTCTGTTAACTGAGGGGCAAAGGCTGTAAGTCGCAAAGACCGTGGTTTGGGGAGCAAGGCAAGAGAGTACTTCAGACAGGGATATGCTATGGAGTTGCAAGTGAGCTACTCAGTAGTGGGGCTCTTCAAGAGAAAAAAAACCAAAAACCCTGCAGGAACAACTTACGTTTCAAACTTGTGATCTCCCCTGCCAGTTTCCTTTTTGACTTTGTTGGAAGCTGGCGGGAAAAGTTGCAAACGTGATTACATGATTGTAGGATGCCGAAACTGTCATAAATGTGAGCTGTTGGCCAAGCCCTTGAGTTGTGAGCATGTGACCCTAAGGGTGCTGCAATGGCCAGAACTTCAAGAACTGGTTGTAAGTCCATTTGTTTTCAGTAGTGCCATAAGTTTGAAAGGACACCAAACAAACGTCAGCCGAGGACTACCTGTAGTGTTTAGTTCTTTCCCACCTTTTGATGTTCATTATTCCCACTGAAAAGTCAGACTGACTCGCTTGATGTATCTGTCTCATTCTTTTAACATCTGCTTCTTTGCTTAAATCCTTCCCAAATGAGGGCTTGAGCATTTTTTTCCTTGCAACATCTGATACTGTGCAGGTGAAACTTTTGGAAGGTCCATATTGTAAATGGGTTGTAAGGGTTTGAACAGGATGTCTGCATGGAGCTCCTGCTTCAAGTTTTGAAATAGGACGTCTGTAACATAGATTTCCAAGGCCTGGAGGAACATTTATTTATTTATTTATTTATTTATTTATTTATTTATTTATTTATTTATTATTAATTTAATTTGTATACTGCCCTTCTCCCGAAGGACTCAGGGCGGTGAACAGGGCAATACATAATAAAAACAAGATACAAAAATTAAAAGGTAATTAAACAACAATGCCCATAATAAATTAATACAAGTTAAAAAGTTACGATCAATTTATAAAACCCAACCCCATCCCATCAGGCCAGGCCAGCTTGTTCAAAGAGGTAGGTCTTAAGATCACGCCGGAAGGAGCGGAGATCGGGCGCCATCCGGAGCTCAACCGGAAGATGGTTCCATAAATCCGGCACGCCCACAGAGAACGCCCTCCCCCTGGGGGCCACCAGTCAGCATTCTTTGACCTACATTGTCTATAGGGTCGCGATGGGTCGGACACGACTTCGCAGCTAACAACAACAACAACAAACATAGATTCCTTCTTCTTCCGCCTTTAACCGTGGCAGCAGCAAGGTTAACTGGGTAATGTCACAACATGGCAGATGAAAATTAAAGACACACCCTCTTGATATATGAGCCTGGATTTTTTTTCTCTTTCACATAAACAAGTTGTTCAAGTTAATAAGGACATTTTAAAATTTATAAAGATAAAAACTAGGAAACTGCTGGAGAGCCAAACGTCTGATAACATTCTGCAAGCTGGCTTTGTTTCGGCTGATTTGCTGGAAGGCTCTCTTCTTGCAGTCAGGGCTGATGGGTTGCATTGCTTTCCTTAATTCCTCAAAGTCTAAGTGCGCTAAAAAGGAAGTCTTACAAAGCTTCAGTTCCAAAGCTGTGATGCTTGCCAATGTTCCCTAAGACGTAAACCTCATCTGTTATAGCAGATTAATTATGACTGTGTTAGAATCATTTCAAGTATGTATTATGTCTATGTTTGTAATAGCAGCATTTTTTTCCTATTGTAGAGCCCAGCTCTAAGCATGTTTACTTGGACACAAAGCTTCCTAGGTCAAAGGTTCCCAACCGTTTGGGCACCAGGGACTGGTTACGTGGGGAAAGGTTTTTCTGCGGACCGGAGGGGGCATGGCTTTGTGTGCTGCCTGCATCCTGTGGATGGGGCTTTCCTTGTTTGTGCGGACCGGTTGTGGATGGGGACCCCTGTCGTAGATGATCAGTGTATAGGACTACTATATTTGATCTGTAAAAATCTGGAGGATCACTACAATATAGTTACATGTGAGAGTTTTCTATATTTGAATTTTTGCAAACCATATATGATAGTTTGATAAAAATGTTGTGAAGTGCCTTTAGATTTAGATCTTACTTTAACCTGAAGAGAGAGAGAGAGTGGTGGGGGGGGGGGAGGCTGAGACTGTGATAATTGCTAGTATCTCATTGAGATAAAGTTCTCTTGTGTGGCATTGCCACCATTACTTTCACTCCAGCATTTTCAGGCACAGGAATTTTAGTGTAAGCAGAAAATTATTTTTTTTCCTACCATACCCTATATTTGCGAATGTGCCCTTAAATGACTATCTTTAGTGACCCCCCCATATCTGGAAACCATCAGTTGAGGTGGAATGACATATACAGTGCAGTATGGCATTTTTTAATGCTCCCAGTTTTATCCTCCCAACAACTATATGAGATACATTAGTTCACAGTGACCCAAAATCTCCAGGTAAATTTCAGTTTGTGTGGGGAACTGAACCCCGTGTCCTTACTTCCTTATGAATTGTATAATACCTCTTACTTACACGCTTTTTATGTAACAACATGACTTTGTAGTAGAACACATATAGAAATTCTCAGATTCAGTAGTAACAATGTAGGTCTATACAAACCAATATTATTATGAAGTATAAGGGAACTTGGTGTGTTCCTCTTAATTCTACATGATCCTGCTCCTTAAGGTCATGCTCAAAATGGCTTGTTTTGCTATATCCCTGAGTTTCATCATGCTTTACTTTGTAAGAACATTCCTTACAAAATGTAGTTCTCAAAAAAAATATTAAAGACTGATGTGCTGTCCCGGAAGAGAGAGATTATTCAGAGATGATACTGCTAGGAGACATTCTACATATATACCAAGATAACTAAGCTGGTAGAAAGTATCTATGTAGTTTGTATGGTGAACTCAGCTTCTGAATTTGAAGACACCTTGATTAAGAGAGAAGATTCTTAATCTTCAAGAAAGGACAAAGGTGTTGATGTCACAGTCAGAATACCCTCAATAGCTATCTTTAGCTTTTTAATGTCATGAGATCTTGCCATATTTAGATAACTAGGTTTTCTTTTTAGCTTGTCACTATTTGCTTAAACTGTAGCCTTCCCATTAGGCATCATCATGTTGCATTCCAATCTCATAGGTAGTCTTCAACATTTTTTAAAATTCTGAGTAACAAATGGAGACCATGCAGCCACTAATACAAATGAGAACAGTCATTTCATCCATAGGCAAGCGCTAAAAGACTCAGTGTGTTTGTGTGTGTATGTGTGTGTGTGTGTGTGTGTGTGTGTAGAATCCATCTTTACAACCCATTGCTAATTAAATGCTAATTAAAACAATCTGATTAAATAGCAAGGCTAATTAAGATTTATTTATTTATTCATTTATCCATTCAGTTTATGTGGCTACTACTCATACATGATTCTGGATGACACACAAACATTAAAAACAAAACATTAAAAAAATGGAATATATTTCCAGGTATAACAGTTTAACACAAAATGAACAGTCTTTTTAATATACCATCACCCCAGTGACCATGGAATAACCACGTCTTCAGTGTTTTATTAAAACACTGCATGTTTGGGGCCATCCTAATCTCGGGCAATATATTCCCCCATAGGGCTAGCACTGCCACAGAGAAGACATGTTTCTTAGGGCCTTTAAGATGACACCATTGTTTAAAAGGACATGGATCTCACCCTGATCTCATAGGGTGGGCAGAAATAATTAGAGACAGGCATTCCCACAAATAACCTGGCCCAGTGCCGTGAAGGGTTTTATAGATGGTAACCATCACTCTGAATTGCACCCAGAAGCTTAATGAAAGCCAGTGAAGCTTTGCAAAATAGAATTGTTACATGAGCCCGTTGAAATATTCTTATACTTATTTATGTAGCTGCATTCTGGCCCAGCTGCAGTCACTGAGTGGTCTTCATGGGTTGCCCCATGTAGAGCGCATTGTAGTAATCTAAACCAGAGGATTACTCAGTTATGCAGTGAATCCTCTCAAGCACAATTATATAAAGGCCAACCTGGCATTCAATAGTAGCAAGTGAACACCAGGACATTGCGGATGAATTTTGCGAGCTGCAATGTGGTATTAATCTAAGCTATCAAAACTCTCTTGCTCGCAAGTGGCCCACAGCAGTCTCCCACTTTCCCCCACTACAGACACGGTATTATTTGTCCCATCCACCCCAAAAAAGACTCTCCGTGACCCAAACCCGCCTGCACCTCCAGCAAAGAACTCTATTCAGCCTAAACAGTCTAAAAAAAAAACCAATCATAAACTATGCTACCAGGCCATCTAGAAAATATCCCATAAACTGCTTTGACCTAGCAATCCACAGTCCCAAGAACCAGATTCAAAATGTATCTGAATGTTTCTTCCAGATGAAAGTAGCATGGCCACATTGGGGAATGCTAGCTTTTGCAATGTTAGAAGTGAAAGTAGTGTGAAAAGTCAAAATGGTGCACTGACTGACATATAAAACCTAGCATTTTAGTCAAATTCATATGATAGCCTTGTCTTCAGAGAGCTTTGTTCCTCAGGCCCAAAATCCTGGGGACTAGACAATTTATGTTGAAGAAAAGGGACTTACACCTCATAAGGGCACAATATTGTTCAGTTTGGGGGAAATTGGGAATTGAATGCAAGCAAAGGCAACGCGGTAGTGAGTAGTTTATTCTTTACAAAATGAGATAAAGATGTCAAAACTAAAATTTGTGGTGCTTCTTTAAAGTGACTATTTTATCAAGGACCTGCTTTAAACTTTATTAACCATGTTGACAGCCAGATTCACAATCAGAATAATATACTTTTCTAACAAACAAACAAACAAAAAGAAATGCAACTCCATTGCTAATGTGAAAAGAAATAAGAAGGGTGTGTTTATAAAGATATCACTGCAAGCTAAATATTTGTTGGTTTTGACTTCCTGCCATCCCAAAGTGTTGTAAGGAGTCATATGGGGGCGGGGGCGGGGAATAGTTCAAAGACAAAATCTGATATATGAGAAAAAGTTGATATTTGAGATCTCAAATGTAGGGTCCTTAAACATCTTTACCTATGGGTTTTTTCTTTCCTAAGCAGAGAAGAAATAAGGAATTGAAAACACTGTGTGCAATCCTAAACAGATAAACTCATTCCAACTCTCTGGATTTGCCTTTATTGTTTGGGCTAAGAGATGTCACCGTGACCAGAGTTTATCTTCTGAGCTTTTGGACATATGCTGGAGTTCATCCTCAAGGAACTTCTCTCTCACCAGAATATGTAGTCTTTGCCTTAGATTCCCCCCCCTCAACTTTCTTCTTTTCTTTCCTTTGGTGGCTACACAAGAAAACATTTCTTCCTTTAGAAAAGCGGGATGGGGAGGTCTATTTATTGGTTTTCATAACTTTCACATGAATAGGCCTGGAAGAGAATGTTAAATTAGGAACCATAGGATTAAGCATGGTTTTATGCAACCAATTTGTTCCATTTTCTAGGTTGTTGTGTTTTAAAATGTCAGCCAGAACTGACTATTTTGGTTAATATATTCATTCATTTATACTTGTTAAAGGCTGCCCTACTACAAAAACCTTTGAAAAGCCCCTTCATTAGTAGTCAGATTTTTTAAAACCAAATTTAGCAGAGAAACTCAGAGAAGGGAACAAAGTAGAACTTGAACAAGGTGATCCTGATCAAAAGAGAATCATAGTTGGCATAACAATCTAGATTGGTAGATCATTCTGTGGGTCCTACAGGCCACTTGTATATCTATTTACCAAGATTGGTCAATGAGTGCTCTGGACTAAAGTTTAATCTAATTGGGGAAATTACAAGCTTCCAAACTCCTTGGAATCCCACCCACCTAGTCACAGGTGTCAAACTCGCCACATCACGTGATGTGTGGTGACGTATCGCGACTCTTTTTGCATTGCTGGCAATAGGGTGGGTGTGGCTACGGTATGATGAAACTGGCCCACGGGCCGGCAGTTTGACACCCTTGAAACTACTAACTAATTGTAGCTTTTTTAAATATGGACTGAGTTTCATTTTATTGGTCTTTGTTCAGGCCATTACCATATCCAAGCATTAGATTTGCCTTGGTAGCATCCACTTATTGATTAGACTTAATGTCACACATCTGGGTGAGCTGTTCAGAGCTTATCCAATGCATGGGAGAAGCTACAAAAAAGCTGCAACTCCAAACCTCCTGATCCAGGTCAGAATAATGTGGTTGAGGTTTTAAAAAAAATAGCAGCATTCCTCTAAAAATTAACAAGGTTTCATTTTTTTGGCAGAAGTCTTCCTGCAGAGCACCCACAGGATACTTTGTATATTGAAGCCAGGATTCATCCACAGGTGTTTTGAGCGATCACCTTGACTAGGAAAGGAAATGTTCACTACTAGTCTGGAAATGTTTAGAACTTCTAGGTCCAAGGCTGGCTTTTACTACAGCTTCCTTTAGGGTATCATGTTGTAAAATTACAGTAGTTTAGGGAAAAAAATGGGCGCTGTTCTGTTCTGTCAGTGCCAAGTGGTTAACACTATTAAAACAAACGAAGCCTTGGGATTTGCATCTGAGCTTAGAGCATAAAAAGAGAAACTATCCTCCTTAACTTGATAGCTGTGTGAGTCTTCCCAAGACTCTTAAAGTATCAGCCTTAGTGTTCCTTTCTCAATGGATGGATTCAACATTCCACTTATAAAAGTGTTTGAATAAAATCTGTTTTGTCTGGAGTGAGGAATCTTTGCAAAAAAAATCAACAAAGAGACAGATTGATGAGAATGATGAGAAAAGCCATTAGGTGCTCTAACATAGGGGAAAGAAGTACTTCAGCTGAGCAACAACTGAAAATAAATATAACAAACCCTCCTAAGTAGCTGGTAACCTATGACTATAATTAAAGAATGATAAATATGCCAGCCAATCAAGGATGCTGTCAGCAAAATGCAGACAGTAACCATAGGTGTTTTTTTTTTTAAAAAAAAGGAGAAGCAAAGTGGGGCTGAGCTGGTGACTTCACAAACATCATATCCATTTCTTGAGAACAATTGGCAGTGGTTGCTCACTGCCTTTTTCTGCAACTTTTCTTAACTTCCCATTCTAGCCCTAAAACTCTGGCATTTCCTAGTAGTCTCACATTCAAGTCCTGAACCTCTTAATATTTTCCAACATCAGTCAAGCTCCACTATGTAAGAGCAGCTGCACAGCTTCTACTAGTTCAGGGGTCAGCAACCTGAAACACGGAAAGAGCCACTCAGAACCGATTCCCTCACGAAAGGAAAAACTGGGAGCCGCAAAAAATGTGTGCACATGTGCGTACATGCGCGCATGCGCAGAACAGGGTTTGACTGAAGAGTGGTTCCAAGGCGAGATATGCACCTACCTTGCATATTTGAATTGATTGGTTGAACTTTTTTAGTCCCACTTTTTTTTTTTTGGACTGCACATGGCAGAGGACTGGGAGCCGCAGGAGATGGCTGAAAGAGCTGCATGCGGCTCCGGAGCCGCGGGTTGCAGACCTGTGCACTAGTTGTATGAGGTGTAATCTTTTTGACACAGCAATCGTAAACTTCATAGAGGATACACCTATTTAAACAGCCGTGCACATTTGTTCGAGTAAGAACATTAGAGGAACTAATACCAGAAATGCCTGCCCAAATCATTCATAGGCCTGAGCCAAAGAAGCTTTGGCTCAAAATCTGCCATTAATGTCTGTCTCTGTATTTTACATTTTTTTATTTCGTATACTATTTTTATCCTGCTTTCCCCCTTTCTGGAGTTCAGAAGAACACCTGTAAGGAGTAAGATATTTGGCCAGTTAACAATATAGCCAGGAAACGAGACCCTTAACACATTCAGCACCGCAGGCTCAGGAACATAGTCAGGCTTTCATGAAAGGCTAACAGGGTTGGGGTCGTTCTGATCTCTGACAGGAGGGTGTTTGTTTCATAGGGAAGGGGAAGAAAAAGCTCAGCTTCTGGTCCCTGCCATCGGACATTCTTTGGCCAAAGGAGATCTGCTGCATGCCAATTTCCTCAGCCTGGTTGGATGGGTAGAAACTCTTGGAAAAAGGCGGCCCCACAGGTACCCCAGTCCTAAGACATAGAGGGCTTTAAAGGTAACAACCAGCACCTTGAATTGCACATGGAAGCACACTGGTAGCCAATGCGGCTCATGTAGACTCTGCTCTAAGGCCGGAGAGTCCAACATAGAATGAATGCAGCAGATTTTATCTGCCAGATGTAAAATATATTCTTCACAGCAACCCTTGAGGGAGACGTTATCATTGTTCCCTCCAAGGAGGGATTGAATCCCCTGGAACAGGATTGTGGGTGACTCTGGGCAGACATAACGACGACGGCAGAGAAGTAGTTTATTTTGTTTGCTCAAAACAGGCCTTTTCTGACCTGAGTCCCAGTAAACCTTTTGAAGCCTCCCCATTTGCAAACTGTTTTAACGGTATATGGAAACTAAAAAGATGCTAATTGACCTTTGTGGGGCTAAAATTGTTTTGCCTCCCAACTGACAATGGGATGCATCTGTCTGTATTCTGATTATGAACTCTACAGACACAAAAATTCCAATTTTAGGGCATTGAACCAACTAGTGACCAAGTTCACACTTTGATTTGTCCTAGTTACCATAGGGAGAATCTCCTAGGTTTTAATACTCCAGCATCAGTGCTTGAAATTTATTTACTTTTCCTTCTTTCTATGTGCTTTTTTCCTCCTCCTATTTGTCTGGGGAAACTTTAAAACTATTAATTCTTCACCGGGGTAGTATATAATTAAGTGAAGAAGCAATACTCAGTGAGACATCAACATCTAATTAGCAGGATGCTTTGGAAGTGAGATGGATCTGTGAAGAATTTGGGAAGAAAAAAAAAGAGAGAGAAAGAGGCTGCTTCTTGTGGCTGCTAGTGATCGCCCAATGCAGCTCTCATCACAACACACAATCAAGAACTGCATCTGTGAAACAGAACAAATAAGGGATTTATGCTAGGTCCGGCAGGTGGTAAAATAACTTTACAATTCCAAAATAAATATTAAAAGGAGAGAAAAATATATTAGACATGCAGTACATAGTTCATAGCATTAAACATTGATTTTAATGTAATGTGTAATGATCATTTTTAATGTAACTGAATAATGATCATTTTTCCCATTACGTTGATGGAGAGTCAGTTCATAAGAAGAAAGTAAGCACATGTTATAGTTCTGAAGTGTAAATTCAGGATGGTACTGCTCATTGTAACACAGTAATCTTTGCTAAATCTAGAACTATCCTCACGTTGATGAATTTCAAATGTTTGCAGTGTAGTTCAGTATGATTTAAACTGCACACCTCTTCCCCAAATTATATTAAGTGTATGGATATTAAACCAAAACATGAAAATATTTGGATAAGCCATATAACACGGAAATGTTTCCTCTGTTCTATATTTCTAGCACAGTGAAGCTGACAGATAATTTAGGAATTTGTCTTGCACATAAAAATAAACCTAATTATTAATATCCTTACAATATTTTAAGACTATTATAGGAAAATGTCTAAATATATATTTTAAACTTGAAGCATCCATCTTTTTCATATCCTCTACTCTTCACCGCAGGCTCATTAAAATTCTTAAGCATCTGTTTTCCAATATTAATCCAATATAAACAATGTGATACACAATTTGTTATGTTTGTTATGTATGTAAGGTTTTTTGCCATTCTAAGAGAAACTAAAAAGGATTTTTCACTTGAAAGGAATAAATGAAGCAAGGAGCTTCTTTTTTAGCTGTTCAGAAATAATCCGGTTTATTTTTGTGATCTGAAATGCCTTTTCATCTGAATTCAGAAGGAAAAATAAACAACTAACAGAAGTGAAAGCTTTGCAGTTCTAAATAACAAAATACCAAAAGTTCCAGAAAATGTATATTTGTCCACCTAAGATAGATCTTAAGATCGAAGATGTCCATCATCTGGAGGGGATCATTTCGTCAATCTTCCTCAAGTCCTGCTAGTTCAGTAATATCTGAAGGGCCATAGAGTCCTTGTCTGTTCTAATCAATTGCAAATGAATGGAGCCTAACAACATGAGATACCGTGGTGTTGATTCTAGCAGTACTATCAGAAGTTCTTCCCCTGTGTGGATACCCAGACTTTGTCTGCTTTGGCTTAGTGCTTCCAACAAGGAAATAAAGGGTTGGTTAGTTAGTTTCTGACATAAATCCATATTGGAGAACCAGAATAGAACGAGGCAGTAGAAGCTGGCACCCAGGACATTCCTGAAGGGGTCTAGGACAACTTACCACAGCTAACTCACTGGCTAACTTTCCATGGGACAATTTGCTACGGCCAACTCACCCCCGGTCAAAAATTACATAATATCAAAGAAATAGTGAAGTAGAACCGTCAAAGAAAGGATGCAAAAAGAGGGGTAAAATGAAATGAGAATGACAAAAATTAAAGTATTTTTAAAATTATTTTAAATGTTTAAATAAAATGGTTGAATTTTCCCACGGTGAGTTGTCCATGGCAACGGTGAGTTGGCTGTGGCAAGTTGGTCGTGATGAGTTGTCCCATTCCATTCCTGAGGAACTCTTTTAACAGAGGAGAGCACCTATAGACTGATCCCTTGAATTTCATTTGAGGGAAAGATGATTCACACCTTCTAAGGTCATGCTGTGACATCAGTGAACAGCAGATTGTTGATAGGTACAGTATTGTTTTCCACAGGGGGATCTTACTGGCTTTATGACAGCTGACTGCAGACAATCCTATAGATTGCCTTTAGTGACATAACAGGAATGGGTTTGAGAAAGGAGGGCTGCTTGCTGCCCCTTGTGGGTAAAATTCTACATGGGAATGTATCACTTGTGCTTATTATCAATAATTGTACTTTGGATTGGCTGTCTAAACTGAGGGCACATTATGATATTCCTCCAGTAAATCAATCACCGAGTGCGGACATGAACTTTGCTCTCGCATCCAATTGAACAATCACCATAATACCACTTATTCTGTTACTGCTTGGTTGATTGTTTTCAGAAGATGGTATTATGGGGATTACATGAATGAAGGCTTGTAGCTCAGTGTAGATAAGACAAGGATGCTACTGAGCTATTTTCAAAGTTAAATATTGTTCAGGCTGTTCTGGAGGTTGCTGCAATCCTCTCAAGATACTGTACAGGTTAAACACATCATTGTTATTAGAGGGCTTTTAAGCTACTTAAATCAAAATCAGTTTAAGAAAGTCCTGTCCAGACTGAGACACTTTTTAGCAACTGTCTGCAAGGCATTCAGTCCAAGTTACAGTGTATCACATCCTCCTCTTAGACTGGGGGTCTTCAAACTTGGCCCTTTTATGACTTGTGGACTTCAACTCCCAGAATTCCTCAGCCAGGCACGCTGGCTGATAAATTCTGGGTGTTGAAGTTCACAAGTCATAAAAGGGCCAAGTTTGAAGACCCCTGACAATTTCTTTGATGCTTTCTATTCCAGGAAAGCAATTTCCTTCCAATGGAAATGTGTGTGTGTGTGTGTGTGTGTGTGTGTGTGTGTTTTCTGAGGTTTTTGCGGGTGTTCGTATGTGGATCTTTCGTTATTCGGGTTTTTCCATCCACTCAAAACACACCCCCACCCAATCAGAACACCCCCACCATTCAAAACACACTCCCACCCAATCAGAACACACTTACTCCCCCACCCAATCAGAGCACACCTCCACCCACAGAACACACCCCCTCTGGCAGTTTAAAAAAGAGGAACAAACAGCCACATGCTTCTCCCAGAAGAAGGAAGCAGAAGCCACCAGCCTGATGATGACGGATGGGATTCCGTCGAAACGTCGCCCCTACACCTTTAGTTCTACGGATTATGAGAAGGTTGAGCGCCTCCACTTGCTTACTGGACCCGTGCCCTTCCTGGCTAGCCTATGCAGCTCGAGAGGGGACACGAGGCTGGTTCCTAGCGGTCATCTCTGCTTCTCTGAGTGAGGGTCACTTCCCCACCGCCTTGAAGGAGGCGGTGGTGAGACCTCTCCTCAAGAAGCCCACCTTGGACCCATCCTCTTTGAATAACTTTCGTCCTGTCTCCAATCTTCGCTTCCTTGCGAAGGTTGTCGAGAGCGTGGTGGCGCACCAACTTCCTCAGATCCTGGATGAAGCGGTTTATCTAGACCCGTACCAATCGGGTTTCAGGCCGGGCTACAGCACGGAGACGGCATTGGTCGCTCTGATGAATGATCTCTGGAGAGCCCGGGACAGGGGCCATTCCTCTGTCCTAGTCTTATTAGACCTCTCGGCAGCTTTCGATACCATCGACCATGGTATCTTGCTGCGACGCCTCAGGGGACTGGGAGTGGGAGGCACGGTTCTGCATTGGTTCTCCTCCTTTCTCCAGGGTCGCTCGCAGTCGGTGCTGGCAGGGGGACAGAGGTCGACCCCGAGGCCTCTCGCTTGCGGAGTCCCTCAGGGGTCGGTCCTCTCGCCTCTCCTGTTCAACATCTACATGAAACCGCTGGGTGAGATCATTCGCAGCTTTGGAGTAGGGTACCATCAGTATGCTGATGACACCCAGCTTTTCATCTCAACTCCAAACAATATCAGTGATGCCCTCGACGTGATGTCCCGCTGCCTGAAAGCGGTCCGGGAATGGATGGGGAGGAACAGGCTTCAACTGAACCCGGACAAGACTGAATGGCTGTACGTACCGGCAAGCCAGGATATTCAGAACGTCCCATCCCTTAACATTGGGGACAAGTTACTACCACCTGTTGATAGGGCCCGCAACCTGGGTGTCCTCCTAGACTCGCAGCTCTCCCTGGAAGATCACATAGGAGCTGTGACCAAGGGGGCCTTCTCTCGGGTTCGACTAGTTCGCCAACTATGGCCTTATCTGGACCTGGATGCCTTACGTACAGTCACCCATGCCCTTGTGACCTCTCGCCTAGACTACTGTAACGCTCTCTACATGGGGCTGCCCTTGAGATCCACTCGGAAGCTTCAACTGGTGCAAAGTGCAGCGGCACGGACACTCCTGGGAGCCTCCCGATACTCCCATATCACACCTCTCCTCCGTGCGCTGCACTGGCTTCCGGTTGCCTTCCGTGTGAAATTCAAGGTGCTAACAATGACATACAAAGCCCTACATGGCATGGGTCCGGACTACCTACGGGAGCACCTTCTGCCAATGTCAGCACCCCACCGTCCTGTGCGCTCCCACAGAGAGGGCCTCCTCAGGGTGCCACCGCTCAAGGAGTGTCGGCTGGTGGCCCCCAGGGGGAGGGCATTCTCAGTGGGTGCGCCAGCCCTCTGGAACAGCTTACCAACCGAAATCCGGATGGCCCCCGACCTCCGCACCTTCCGGCGCGATTTAAAAACCTTCCTGTTCCAGCAATCCGGCCTGGCATGATAGCTTTAATTGGGGGTCCCAGTTTGTTTTACTATTGTTTTTATTGTTCAATCTGTATCTCTTCCTTGCTCTGTACACCGCCCCGAGTCCCTCGGGAGAAGGGCGGTCTATAAAAACAAATAAATAAATAAATAAATAAATAAATAAATAAATATATGTATACCTGTGTGTGTATGTTGGAAAATACACATATGCACACACATATATGTGTACATATAAATATACATGCACATTTATTTTTTATATATGTAGGTTAAAGCATCAAGAAGCAGACACAATAACCATTTTTCAAATAAAACTTTCTGTATTGCCATTCTTGAGTATCCCTTTAGTTGTAATGCTAAAATAGCAGCATAGTTATGATCTTTGCCTTACATGTAAAAGGTTGCTCATTGCAAACTGGCATACTATTATCTATGTTTGTGTGTTTTGTGTGTGCATTCAATTATTATTTTTCTCTCCCTGAGCTAGATTACTTTTTCTTCTGGGCTTTTAAAAAAAAAATTAGAAAAACTTTCATAGTTTCTCTAGTGGTTTGAAGCAAAAGGAAAAAGAAACAGGCTCCAAAATGACCATCCTATGTAATCTTAACGTTTGCATACCTCTGAAGTTAGAGTATTTTTAAAGTCTTGCCACAAATTTTAAATCATTATTCCATTTAATAATTCATGACTTGTAACTTAAACCAGCACAGAGAATGTAGCATTTTTTTTTTGCTGAAGAAATGCTTTTAATTTTTATGTTGATTAATGCTCACCTGAAGTTGTGGAGTAGTCCTGTATTGCTATCAATGCTTCATTAATCTTTCTTTTCTGGATCAATCCTTTAATTCTGTAATAAGGAATCAGATACCTCTCCTGTCTATTGCAACCAGTCCGAGGTACCCAAATTTACAAGGTTGTTGCCAGTTTTTATTTTAATCTTATACAGGTGGTCCTTGACTTACAGCAGTTCATTCAGTGACCATTCAAAGTTACAATGGCACTGAAGAAAAGTGACCTATCACCATTTTTCACACTTATGACCTTTGTAGCCTCCCCATGGTCATGGGATCAAAATTCAGATGCTTGGCAACTGACTCATATTTATGACGGTTGCAGTGTCCTGGGGTCATGTGATCACCTTTTGCAACCTTCTGACAAGCAAAGTCAATGGGGAAGCCAGAGCCACTTAACAACCATCTTACCAATTTAACAAGTACAGCAATTCATTTAACAGTTATGGGAAGAAAGGTCGTAAAATGGGGCAAAACTCACTTAACAAATGTCTCACTTAGCAACAGAAATTTTGGAATCAGCTGTGGTTGTAAGTCGAGGAGTAGGTGTAATCAATTTTAAACTTATCCATATCCAATGTATCCATTTTCTTTCCAATACTGTAGCTATTTCACACTGTAAACAAAGCTATTGTTCTTTAAAGCCTACTGCTTCATCCATAGGACTAGAATCTTAGATGGACTGAAGAAAAACTACAAGGATTGAAGGAATTAAACTGAAAAATTATACAACACTATAAGAGGTTAGAATGCAAGAAATATGTACCTCATTTGCAGTTTAGTGTTTCAGAGCTCAAGGCTCAGAAAATGCTTTATTCTGATACCAATTTCTAAATAGAACAGTTCTTTGTATTGTTTACTTTGAGAGTAGATGATAAAGAAGATATTTACCCACTCCAAATCAAGCAGGAAAGGTGTTTTTTTTGTGTAAAAGTAGTAAGGGAAGGAAAGAAATGTTTGCATAAATGTTTCTGAATTTAGTTGCAAAGATTCTTAATTTACTCTGCCGTCAATTTGATATTTGAATAAACTTACTTGTTTTGCAATCTGTTGAAAACAAAACATCACATGAAATGGTATCTAAGCAGTGCACTTTTGCAAAGCAGAAAGTTGGTGGAAGGAACACAGTATTTGGTGCATTAAAATGCCTTGCTTGTGTAGATAGCATGCCTGAGAATTTCTAACTTTGTCAACCCACAACATCTATTCTGGCAGTTCTTGGGGATGGCGGCTATTGTAAACACTCGAGTAAATGCTGAGCTCCTCTGATCAATTATCATAGCAGAGTCCTGCTCAAAATAAACAAAGATCTAAGCTCCAAGAACTGACTCTCTCTCTCTCTCTCTCCCTCCCTCCCTCCCTCCCCCCCCTCCATTTGATTTTGGCCTGTGTTATGATTTCATTGAGGATGGATGTACTCCCTGATTCCTGTCATTCTTGTGGACCTTTAGGCTAGGCGGAGTGACTTGATTGTTCAATTAGGCAATCCCAAAGTTCCTTCCTGTGTTCTGAAAAACAGAGGAAAGTGCACACATATCGTATACACTTCTGCTTCCAGGCCAACTCTCCCCCCCCCCGCACACACACACACAACACACACATAATAGGATGAGACAAGTGAGAACTTGAACTGCGGGCAGTTTTCATAGTGATGGAGAAAATAGTTTGATTTAAACTGTATAATTGGCTCCTCCTGAAGAGGTGCATAACCCAGCTGGCCTCATGAAATGCAAAACTTTCCAAATATGGTGATTCTGTATGTGTGTACACACACACACACACAGACACACACACAGACACAAACATACACACACACACATACATATATATACACAAACACGTATGTATGTATGTATGTATGTATGTATGTATGTATATGTATGTATATGTATATATTAGAAAATGTGTATCAAATATATGTATTGGGGTGGATGTTTAAAAGTTTGCTCCACAATTTCTTAAACCAATACACAGAGAAAAAGTTTAGTCAGGATAATAACCTGCCAAAATCGACAGTTTCACTCAGCCTGATTGTGAAGAGAATGCTACATATTTTTTGTTCTTTTTATCTCTGTTTTAAACTTGAAATCCCTGGATAACAGACCAGGGATAAAGACATAAAGCAAAAATCCAAAATTGAATGGAAAATTCCAATGAAACTTCCTGAAATGAGACGTAGTCTTGTGTAGTTTCTGTCATATTTGGAAATATTTCATTGTATCTTATATCCAGGAAGATGGATTACTCTTACCTTCGTGCTTAAGATATTATTTGTCTGAAAGCTTAATAACACGAGACAAATAAAAATGAATGCATGTATGCAAAAGACAGCTGCATGGCTCTAAAGAGGGCAATGAAAGAGGGTTTTTTTTATGGTTTTGAGGAAGAGTGGTTTTATTTGGTAACTGAGGGAGCAGGCGAAGATACCCAACCACAGCAGGGCTGATAATTTTGGGAAAAGGTCAGTGGGATGAACACTCGTAATACCAACATTCCTGCATGTCTTTCCCTGCCTTTCTTTGACAGATGGGCTTCTACAGCTTGGATTAACAGTAGTACAGGTAATTCTCAACTTACAAGTATTCATTTAATGACCATTCTAAGTTACAACGGCACTGGAAAAAGTAACTTAGGACCGTTACCATTGCAGCATGCCTACAATCATGTGATCAAAATTTGGATCCCTTGGCAATTGGCTTGCATTTATGATGGTTACAATGGGTTATGTGATCCCCTTTCGCAGCCTTCTGACAAGCAAAGTCAATGGGGAAGCCAGATTCCCTTAATTGCCATGCTATTAACTTAACAACTGCAGTGATTCCCTGAACAACTGTGGCCACAAAGGTCACAAAATAGGGCAAAGCTCACTTAACAACTGTCTTACTTAGCAACAGAAATCTGGGGCCCAGTTGTGCTTGTAAGTCAAGGACAATGTGTAAATGAGCTCTACAAGAATGTCTGTTCTTTTGAGTCAGTCTGGGGCTGTTGAGGAATAGATCGATTTACTGAACTAGCCATCAGTGCAGGTTGCATAGCATGCTGAAATATATTGATCAACAATAATCAAATCATAGCATCATAGAGTTGGAAGTGATTTTAGAGGTCATCTAGTCCCACTCCCTGATCATCCAACCTTTGTTTGAAGACTCCCTGGGAAAAAGAACTCACTACTTCTTGCAGCTGTCTGTATCAAGACTCAACACTTGACCCAGTTAGGAGGTTCCTCCTGATGTCTAATCTGAATCTGTTGCCTGGTAGTTTGACTGCAGTGGGTCTCACTCTCTCTTCCATGTGAATCACATTCATGTAATTTAACACCACTATCATATCTGTCCTTAATTATCTTTTCCTGTGGGGTAAATGCACCCAGATCCTTTTATCATTCTTCATAGGGCTTGGTTTACACACCCTTCATTATCTTGGTAGCCCTTTTCTGAACTTGCTGCAGTTTGTCAATGCCCTTTTTTAATGGATCAAGGCAGGGTAGAGCAGCTAACTTCCTAAGATCTTCTTGCCCTGTAACCAAGATAGCATTTGCCTTCTTAGGAGCTATATCTCACATCTGGCTCACTTTTAACTTGTGATTGTCAAGAACACGCAGATTATTTTCACAAGTATTATTGCCAGTCCTTCATGGCATGCTTCCTCTGTGGTTTTGATTTTCCCAACCCAGATGCAGAACTTTTCTGCCTCTTAAATTCCTTTTTATTATTTCAAACTGCTGCACAAGCCTATAAAGGTAAAGGTTCCCCCGCACATGCGTGCTAGTCGTTTCCAACTCTAGGGGCTGGTGCTCATCTCCGTTTCAAAGCTGAAGAGCCAGCGCTTGTCCGAGGACGTCTCCATGGTCATGTGGCCGGCATAACTAGACGCCAAAGGTGCACGGAGCCACCCCACAGCCTTGTGTTACCTGAAGACTTGATAAATGTCTCCCAAACACCCCTACCCAAGTCATTGCTAAGTGTTAAACCACAGAAACTGGGAACAGAGCCTGTGGTGTTCCATTTGATGCTTTCCCCCAGGCATTAACACGTCCTCTTTGGATACAGCAATTCAGCCAACTCTGAGTCCTTGGTAATTTATGATTCTGATGCTGGCATTCAGCCAATTAAGTGTTGGATGATATCACTAATAGTATTATCACCTAGCATACATTTTGCCATCTATTAAGAACAATATAATGAGATACTTTGCTAAAGTCATTGCAGAGGTCCAGATGTGACTACCCGTCCCTTTGATCTCCTAAGGTACTACTAACTCATCAAAGGAGATAAGATTAGTCCTACACAATTTGTTCGGAACAAACACATAGTTGTTCATGTTAATTGCAGCATACCAATCAAAATCCTCACAAATATCCTATTTGGTCATATTTTTAAGGACCGTGCCCAGAACATGCATTAAACTTGCATCAAACTTCCATTTTCCTGGTTCTTCCTTCTCCCTTTTTTTGGTGCTGGGGAATGGGCTTCTCCAGTCTTCAAGTCAAGAATGATCAAAAATTACTGAGAGCCAGGGCTTTTTTTGTCATAGAACGCTCAGAACGGAGTTCCGGCACCTTTTTTGGATGGAACCTTGTAGGGTAGGCAAGACGGGTTGTGTGACATGTGTGAGTTCTGGCACCTTTTTCTTTTACAAAAAAAGCACTGCTGAGAGCAGTTGTGCAATGACTTCCACTACTTATACCTGTACCCTTGTGTGTAAAGCATATCGATTCATTTAAATTAGCTAAATCATTCATTCATTCATTCATTCATTCATTCATTCATTCATTTATTGAATTTATATACCACCCTATTCTCGAAGGACTCAGGGTGGTTCACAGGGCAAGTTAAAAACAATACAATTAAATTAATACAAGCCCACAAAATTAAGATCACATTAAAATTGAAATTTAAAATTAATTTAATTTAATTTAATTTAATTTAATTTAATTTAATTTAATTTAATTTAATTTAATTTAATTTAATTTAATTTAATTTAATTTAATTTAATTTAATTTAATTATTTCCCTCAGTCCAGGCCAGACAATTCAAACAACGAAGTTTTTAAGTCCCGGCGAAACGAGCGAAGGTCAGGGGCAGTCCAAAGTTCCATCGGCAGTTCGTTCCAAAGGGCGGGCGCACCCACAGAGAACACCCTCCCCCTGGGAATCACCCGCCGGCAATCTCTAACCGGCGGAACCCTAAGGAGGCCCTCCCTGTGGGCACGCACATTTCTTATTGGTCTCATGGTCTATCCCAGGGGTAGGCAACCTTGGCTCTTTTATGACTCAGGAATTCTGGGAGTTGAAGTCCATGAGTCATAAAAGAGCCGAGGTTGCCTACCCCTGGTCTATCCTAAGCTGTTGTTCCCTCAATCCCTTAATGGCATAGCTCAGGGGTGTCCAAACTTGGCCCTTTTAGGACTTGTGGACTTCAACTCCCAGAATTCCTCAGTCAGCGTGCCTGGCTGAGGAATTCTGGGAGTTGAAGTGCACAAGTCCTAAAAGGGCCAAGTTTGAACACCCCTGGCATAGCTAAAGTTCCATTTCCTATCCAAAAGAATGCAGACACAAAATAGGAGTTATGCGGTTCTGCTTTTTCATCATCACTATTTATCAATACACCACTTTCTCTTTGTAATAGACCCACCTCCTGTTTGGCTTTCATTTTCCTCCCCTAATGTATTCAAATAGCCCTGTTTTGATGTTTTTGGCATCTTTTGTCAGTCTGAGCTCATTCTGAGCATTAACATTTCTGGCACACTTTCTACATGTTCTAGAGACTACAGGACCTTGTATTCTTCTCTAGTTATAGCCCTTTTCTTTCTATTTCTTCCACATGGCCTTTTTCATTTTAGCATTTTGGAAGCCTCTGCCTATATCCATTTTGACATCCCATTTTTCTTTAAGACAACAGGTTTAACAGAATTTCCTCTTACTCCTTTTCTCTAAATTCATCAAAAACTGTTCTTCTGAAATCCAATTTGCAGGTCCAGCTCTTTTCAGTTCATGGATTCACAAATTCGGGGATAACACGGTCCCTCTCAAGGCGCCAATCATCTTCTCCTCTTCAACCAATTACTTTCTTTTGGGGAGGATTGAGTTGGGTTAACCCAAAGCCATGCAAATGGCATAAAAATTCCCTACAGGGATGGGCAACCTCTGGTTCCAGAACTGAAAAGGACCCACAGGATTATAATATCCTCGGAACGCATTTCTTGGCAACTGCCCAGAAGTAGTTTGCTGCTGCTTTTTTCCAGGAAGCAATTTTGATTCATCTGTCTGGTGGTCTCCCACCCAAATCCTAAATACCAACCAACTTGGCTGGCTCACTCTTCTCCAACAGAAAATAATGCACAACCTATTCTGCAGCTGTAAAGAGTAGAATAAAGGAGCATGCTTGAAGTTTGAGATGCAGGGAATAATTTTTTTTCCTTTGAGTGATTTTAAATCTCCAGGATCAGGCAAAGTGTATCCTAGAGTAATGAAAGAACTTGCTGATAGTCTGGCTAAACCTAAGTATAGTATAGTTGAGTAATCGTAGAAAATGCCTTGGTGGGAGGGAAATAGTAGCATTTAGGCTTATATACCTCCCCATAGCGCTGTAAAGCACTCTCTGAGTGGTTTACAATGAAGAAGCATTATTTGCAGATTGCCCCCAAAAATCTGGATCTTCATTTTACCAACCTTGGAAGGGTGGAAGGCTGACTCAACTCTGAGTTGGTGAGGATCGAATTCCAGGCTGTGGGCAGAGTTTGGCAGCAGTACTGCACTTTAACCACTATACCACCAGTGGTTAAATGGAAGAACTACTGCCAGAAATCAGTCAATCAATGAGCAACCACAATCAAGGGGGTGGGCAGCCAAAGCACAGCACTTGCCGAAAAAGCTTTGCTTGGGACCCTTTCAAGCTGCCAGCAATGGTTTTACTGTACAAGCATTCTGCATTCATTAGAGAACATTGTGGTGGTCCATATGTCTTCCACATTTAACTTCTCCAGCTTTTCCAACTAGCTTCTTTTTTTATATTTAGCAATCAATACATTAACTAGGGAAGAAAGAAAGAAATAGGTGCAGAGGATCTTCTGATGATGCTCACAGCATTCGGGATATTTATTGTTTTGAAACGGCTGCCCTACGGGTAAGAGGAATGCAGCAATTTTATACGTGGAAGACGACGTGTAATTGATTTCCCACAGATGCAATCATGATGGCACGTCTAAGAAATCTACCACAGTTTAAGGAACGTGAGAATTTTAGGAAGCAAGTAGGCTGGTTAGTGCCCTGAGAACTCTACCCCCCACCAATTAATTAACTTTTGGCATTGATTTTTAATCACCCTCGCCTCTTTTTACATTTTATGTACTGTTTTTATTTTTCAATATTTTATTTGTACACTGCTCAGAGTCTCTCTGTGAGGGAGTAAGGAGGTTTCAAACTACATGATAGATAGATAGACAGACAGACAGACAGATAGATAGATAGATAGATAGATAGATAGATAGATAGATAGATAGATAGATAGATAGATGCTTCCCCTGCATGGGGTCTTTGATACATGTTCACCCCCATTATCTCCTGACATTTCCCGTGTTGGCCGTGCCTGCTGGAAATTGTAATGAATGATTTGGAGGGCACCAGGTTGCAGAAGCCTAGGGTTTCTAACGGGTGGAAAGAGCTCTGCTTTAGAAAATAGGCCTGATTGGGATACAATTTAGTAAATGGTGTGGATATTTTTCTAAACCAAATCCTGGTCTGTTCCTGGCTAAGTTGTTTTAAAAATAATAATACCTTAGAAAGGAAAACATAATTTATATATATATATATATATATATATATATATATATATATATATATATATATATATATATATATTCTGTTATTTTAAAAGAGCACGAGGAGAGGCAAGAGAAAATTTATATATATATATATATATATATATATATATATATATATATATATATATATATATATATATATATATATATATATTTTCTCTTGCCTCTCCTCGTGCTCTTTTAAAATAACAGAATCCCATCCTGTGTGTCAGCTTGGCTAAGCTGTCAGCGTGCATAACAGTTTCCCCCTTAATGATCCACTGCTGTAAGAAGCTGCTATGGCTGACTGGTCTTTCCCACTCCACTTGTTTTATTCTGTTATCAGGCCAGACCATGTGTTGGGGTGGCCGAGTGCTGGGAAAACACACATCGGCAGGTGTGAACCAGAAGGCCTGGCTGTCTAGACCTAGAAAAGAACCAAACAGAGATGAAACCTGACAGGCCTAATGTGCCAAACAATTTCTCTCACTCCTGCTGTTAGATATGCTTTGAGTAATAGAAAACAGCATGAAGGACCAGTGGTGCTGCTTTCTGCTGTTTAAAATTACTAATTTTTAATTAGCAGATAACACAGACTACGTATTGTTACATTTGCATTAAAAGGAGGGTTGGGTTTTTTTTCCTGCTTGCTCTGCCAGTAAGCACTCATATGGTTAGAGGCTTAAGCTGATCTCAGTACTGCTGAGTAAGACGCTGAGCTTGTCGATCAGAAGGTCGGCAGTTTGGCGGGTCGAATCCCGAGTGCCGCGTAGCAGAGTGAGCGCCTGTTACTCGTCCCAGCTTCTGCCCACCTAGCAGTTCGAAAGCACGTAAAAATGCAAGTAGAAAAATAGGGACCACTATGGTGGGAAGGTAACAGCGTTCCGTGCGCCTTTGGCGTCCAGTCATGCCGGCCACATGACCACGGAGATGTCCTCGGACAAGCGCTGGCTCTTCGGCTTTGAAACGGAGATGAGCACCGGCCCCTAGAGTCGGAAACGACTAGCACGCATGTGCGGGGGAACCTTTACCTTTACCTTTTAAACTGGATAGAAAGTTTTTGTGAATATCTAGAGGCAACTCACCCTTCCGATATCTTTGCTGCAGCAGAGTAGATGTGGCCTGAGCAGTGGATGAAACACAACTATTTAAATGCACTACTTTTTGCATTTTCCAAATTGTACAATACCTGCAATTAGACTTGAGGCTAGAGTTGAGGAAGAGCAAAGACAAGGGAGTTAAACATTTCAGCTTCTAACAGGTCAACCTCAAGGAACCATAGGAAAAATATTTTGGCCAATCAGTGGTCGCCTATACCTGATGAGCAGAAACCCCCATCTTCAGTTATTATGATGTCCCCTTTGCCAGTTAGAGTTTGATATTGCAGTTTGTGCAGTGGGAGTATGTCCCATTGAATTACCTGGAGATTTAATTTGAAATAAATAGACAACTGTTTGGGACGAGGACACGTCCAGGAAAGACTCTAAAAGTTTGAACAATTTTAATAATTTGAACTGAGAAAAAAATCGTGTTAAATTGTTATGAAGTAATATAAATTAATAATAAATAGATTATACAGTAATTATTAGAACTATTCCATATGCACTTTCCTTCTTTCTTCTCAGTAAGAAATTAAAAATTGGAATCAACCTCTGGAACACACAGTGGGAGTACCACTAATATATAAGATCAGGATATGCAAAGGCATCTTTGCTACCTTCAATTTGTCCCCTATAAGACAATTATTATTTTTTTAGTTGAACCTTGGATTTTAGATCTTCACATTTTTCACTAGAATCTGTGGTTAGGAATGGATGAAGTTGTCCGGACAAATAGCTTTCTATTGGCATAACCATAGAGTAGAATTTGGTACCATAACTAATTGTGAGTGATTTGTATATCTCAGCAATGCTTGGAAGAGGGGAAGCTACATGTTTCCAACCCCCAGGAATATCTGGACTTCAAAAATCCAGGTATCTACTAGAGGGCAACAAAAATATTTAAAATTTACTCTTGGAATTCCTCTCTGGGATTTCATAATGGAATTGTCCATATATGTTGAATTTGCAGAAGGAATTGCTAAAAGCCTTTGAAAAATCTCAGCAAATCTTTCTTCATCACCTTTTATAATCAGTCCTGGGTCTCTTACTGCCTTGATGGTTATCTCCTGGGTTTTACCTCGTTTAAAGGAAACACGTCCCTTTTTTCCTATCTCAAATCACGAGTATGCTAGCAAGCAGAATAGGAATTGTTACTGGTTTTTTTTACTGCTCTTGCTCATAGAGAGGATGCTTATTATAAGAGGACTAGCTATCCAATTAAGTAAATACTTTACTTTCATTCTCCAAATGCCAACAGGTCAGGCAGTTGAAGACACCAGTAAGAGATTAAATCCTTCTTCCTTACTCTGTTGCCAGTCTCCTCCTCTCCACTACAATTTCCCCCTGATTGTCTGAAGATGAGTATCTGGATATGCAAGTTGATTAGAGTTGCCAGATCTGGGTTGCAAAAATGGGGATACACTGCTCCAGTTCTTGGCTTCTACCTGGTGAGTATTTGGATTTTTGCAGCCTAAATTTTATAGCCCTAAAAAAGTAACTACCGTAATACAACCTGTTAACTGTACTTGACTATGTAGAATCAGTCCTTCCCTGTTTTCTTAGATTGGCTGCAGTTTGGTTCTTACGCCAGCAAACATAAGAACATCGACAATTAGATTAGAATACTAACTAGGAAAGCAAAATAGAGGATCAATAACCTGAGCTGACTGCTCTGATTTTTAACATGATTTGATAGGCCGAAATCCTCCAGGGAACTTTTTTGTGTGTCATGGAATGAAGTATTATTGCTTGTCAATCAAACTCCTGCTGAAGGGGTAGCCAAAAGGAGTAGTTTTCTTAACCATGAACATGCAAAAAGCTTGTCAAAATAGATCATTGCTGATGGATAGGCAGGAGTATTGGGTCAAAGAGCTGAAAATAAGAACAGCAGGGGTGGAATTAATATATGGCCCAAAGTACTGACATAGCAATGAATCATACTGAATAGTACATAGCATTCATACATGAAATTATTCTGGTGTGCCACAATCTATTAAAGAACATAAACTAGAAAGAAATCTGCAGTTGATTATGAAGATGGCATCTATAGAAATTTGTATATATATATTAACTGAAGTTAAGGTTTGTGCAGATGAGGCTAGAAGAGAACAGTTAGGCTCTTCATATCCCATTGACGTAATAAATATAGTAGGAACTGCCAAAATTCTCCAGAAGCCTATAGCACAAAACTGTGTATGGCACCAGGAGACTACAGGGAGATGATGAATGGTATTTGGCAAGGCAGACTGTGTCATCCTCTTCCTCCTCTCCTATTTCATATATATATATATATATATATATATATATATATATATATATATATATATATATATATATATATGGATCCTTGGTTTTTCGGGTTTTTCCCCGCGTAGAATTAAAGGTGTAGGCGCAACGTTTCGATGGAATCCCATCCATCATCATCAGGCTTCTGTTTCCTTCTTCTGGGAGAAGCATGTGGCTGTTTGTTCCTCTTTTTTAAACTGCCAGAGGGGGTGTGTTCTGTGGAGGTGTGCTCTGATTGGGTAGGGGACCAAGTGTGTTCTGATTGGGTGGGAGTGTGTTTTGAATGGTGGGGGTGTTCTGATTGGGTGGGGGTGTGTTCTGAGTGGATGGGCTGGTCTCAGCTGCCAGCTCCAGACCTGAGCTGGTGAGTTGTGCTGCTTTTGTTCGGCTGAAGAAGGAAACAGAAGCCTGATGATGATGGATGGGATTCCATCGAAACGTTGCGCCTACACCTTTAATTCTACGCGGGGAAAAACCCGAAAAACCAAGGATCCACATACAGGCACCCGCGAAAACCTCAGAAAACATATATATATATATATATATATATATATATATATATATATATATATATATATATATATATATATATATATATATATATATATATATATAATTTACATTCTTGAGGTTGCCAGAGCCAAGACTGCTATCAGCTGCTCTAATTCCATTTCCTTTGTTTTTGACATGTTTGGATGTTGCCTACACTTTCATTTAATATTTCATTTTTTTATCTGCCCCAGGGAATGTCTCTCCATTTCTGGCATGTGTTCTTACATATTCTAGATGAATGCTGAATCAAAAGATTCATTTTGGGTCTAAAGTGTTCCCAACAACCAGAGACACTCTGGAAATTTTCTAATACTTTTTGGTGAAAGAGTCCTAATTTGGGGGAAAAAAAATACTTTGCATGGATTATCTGGACTCTTTTCACTACCTATGGATATTGGTAGCATGATATTGCAAGTGGCTTTCCTCCTTTCTCTGTGGTGGTCAGATCCAATTGGTACTGATAAGAGGGGAAAATTGATCCAGAAATCCCTCTTAAGAGGAATGTCCCAACGTTCAGCCCTCTCACCCCAATTGTTTATCATCTATACAAGATCACTAGGTGAGGTTATCTGTCAGTTTGGAGTCTGGTATCATCAGCACCCTGATAATGCCCAGCTATGTTTCTCACCTCCAGGTCAACCAGGTGATGCTGTCAATGTCTTGTCCCAGGATCTGGTGGCTGAATGTATTTGGATAGGGAGAAACAGGCTTAGGCTCAACTCTGCCAAGCCTTAATGGCTATTTGGACCTACTGAGCCTTTAAATCTGGAAAGTTTTGCATTTCTCTTCTGGGATCTTCTAGGACTTTCAGCTCCTGCTAAAAGCAGCAGATGACAGAGATGGAAAG
Source organism: Vipera ursinii (assembly GCF_947247035.1). Lineage (NCBI taxonomy): Eukaryota > Metazoa > Chordata > Lepidosauria > Squamata > Viperidae > Vipera > Vipera ursinii. Next base: position 130,243,091 of record NC_139512.1, read on the forward strand.
GAAAGCTTTGGAATCGATGAATGTAGTGTACCAGTTTGCATGCATAGTCAGACTGGCAGGCCGTGAAGTTCATTGCTCATATTTTGTTCACATCATATTTTGATAATTGCCTTATATAGGACTGTACCTAAAGACAAGTTGTCTCAATGCAGCTGCATCATCATATCTCTGCCTTGTGAGCTGCAGTTATCACCTACAGAGCTCTTCACAGTGAAAGATTATGAACTAACCTCTAGTAGTTTCTGCCTGGCCTCTATGTTCTGGCAATGTCAGCATGTCCTGATCCCATCAATCATCTGGACCTAGGAAGAGGACCTAGAACATCATTCCACCTGAACAGCAATCAAACTTTGAGCTTTTTTAATTGACCCCCAAAAAATATTTCTGTAGGGCTTGCTTTCTGTCATGTTTTGGTTCACTAAATGATTGGTTGGTTCCTTGGATTTTCTTGTTATGTTTATTCTTGTTCTTATTTTGCAAGCGTATATATTAAATAAATAAATAATTGTTACAGGATTACAATTTTAAAGAGACTCAGAAGAGCCTGATTCTTTTGCATGGAGAAACTTTGACTGAATACAATAAGCTCACTTTCCCCAACGTGGTATCTTCCCAATGTGTTGAGGCTACAACTTCCATAATTCTTATAATTCAGCTTGGACTGAATCCGAACATATTGGGAAGTTTGGGGAAGATTGCAGCCAGCAAAAAGGTTATTTTATTATTATAGTGGCTGATAAATGCCACTGGAATGCCTGCCGTAATATTAATTCTTAGCAATTTTCAAATCATAGGGCAAGAGGTCCCAACTTTCTTGCTTTGTAAGGATTAGAATTAGGGAGAGAGTTACATTTTGAGTAGCACGAGGGAACATAATTTGGTTAAATCCTTGTTCCCAACTATCACTCTATTTCAAATCCTGATTAAGAGCTCCAGGAAATAAATCTGCTTGCAGCCATGTATTTTCCCACCTAAATCCTACCCTTTTTATCCCTGGGAAGCATTATTGTTTTGGACTGTGCCGAAACCCCTTTATGGGAAAAGTGATTAGTCTTTTCTTCTCCCTAGGAGTGAATTTCCCATGGAAAGAAGGCTGTTTCAATTCTTGGACCCCAATTTTGGCATGCTGCAGGCTTAGGGCTGCTTATAAACAAAGTCTCATCCTGTATGTTGTTCAATGGCCACCAATGGTTCAAGGCAGGCCACCACTTTGAGGGGATTCAAATCCAGCCTATTCCACATGCTTAGTGATGAACTCAGTTTGATCTTCTCCCTTTGGTCTTTTAATGCCCATTACCTGGGAATTTTTCAATCCCCCCAAAATGTTGTTCACATAACTCCTGTTGCCATTAAAGTAAAATGAAGAAGAAAATGTGAACAGTAAGGAGCTTCTACCAGATGGAAAAACAGTTCTTTTTCTTTATGGCATGGAAGGAAGGAAGGAAGGAAGGAAGGAAGGAAGGAAGGAAGGAAGGAAGGAAGGAAAGAAAGAAAGAAAGAAAGAAAGAAAGAAAGAAAGAAAGAAAGAAAGAAAAGAAAGAAAGATTAAAAAAGAAAAAGAAAGAAAGAAGGCATTTGTCTCCCCTCCTTGTTTTGTTTTAAATTATTATTATTTCTATTAGCCCGTTTATCAAAGGATTTTGGAAGTAATAGCATAGAATAGAGCTGGAAGGGACCTTGGAGGTCTTCTAGTCCAGCTCCCTGCTCAAGCAGGAGAACCTATGCCATCTCAGACAGGTCAATGTCTAGTCTCTTCTTTAAAATCTCCAGTAATGGAGCACCCATGATTTCTGGGGATAAGCTGTTCCACTGGTTGATTGTCCTCACTGTCAGGAAGTTTCTCCTTAATTCCAGGTTGCTTCTCTCTTTGATCAGTTTCCAAATGTTGTTTCTCGTCCTTCCCTCTGGTGCTTTGGTGAACAACCTGGCCCCCTCTGCCTTGTGGCAGTCCCTCAGATACTGGAACACTGCTATCATGTCTCCCCTATTTCTTCTTTTCTTTAGACTAGCCAAACCCAAGTCCCATACCTGTTCTTTTAAGTTTTACTTTCCAGGCCTTTGATCATCTTAGTTGCTCTTCTCTGATGTTTTTTCAAACTCTATACATCTGTTTTGTGATATGGTGACCAAAACTGGCTGCAGTATTCCAGGTGTGGTCTTACTAGGGCTTTATAAAGTGGTACTAATACTTCGCGTGATCTTGATTCTATGCCTCTGTTTATACAACCCAGGATTGTTTTAGCTTTTTTGGTTGCTGCTGCACATGCTGGCTCATAGTCAAGTGATCGTCCACTAGGACTCCAAGGTGCCTCTCACAGTTACTGTTTTTAAGCCAGGTCTCACCCAATATGTATTTGTAACTTTGGTTTTTTTCTGCCTAAATGTAACGCTTTGTTTTTCTCCACATTGAAACTCATTCAAGTTTGTCAAGATATTTTTGGATCCTGAGTTTGTCTTCTGGGGTGTTGGCTACTCCTGTCAGTTTGGTGTCATCTGAAATTTGATGAGTTCCCCTTCAGTTCCTTCATCTAAGTCATTTATGAAGATACTGAAGAGTACTGGGCCTAAGACGGAACCTTGTGGTATCCCACTGCTTACTTCTCTCCATGTGGATGTAGTACCATTGAGGACTACTCGTTGAATATGGTTTGTCAGCCAGCTACAGATCCATCTGGTGGTGATGTTATCTATTCTACCTTTTCCTAGCTTACCAAGGAGTAAGTTGTGGTCTACATTGTTAAACGCCTTACTGAAATCTAAGTATACTACATCCACTGTGTTTTACTGGTCTTCTAGTTTAGTCACTTTATTGAAGAATGGTTTGGCATGATCTGTTTTTAACAAATCCATGCTGGCTACTAGTTATGACTTTGTTTGCTTCTAGCTGTTTGCAGATTTGTTTTTTTATTATCTTTTCTAGGATCTTCCCAGGTATTGATGTTAAACTGATTGGTCTGTAGTTTCCTGGGTCTGTTTCCCCCCCCTTTTTTTGAAGATGTGGATTCTTTTCTTTAGCATTTTAAAGACCTACAGCAGGGGTGTCAAACTGCCAGCCCGCGGGTCAGATGTGTCATCCAGAAGCCGTGTCCACCCCATTGCCGGCAATGGCAAAACTCTCCCGATACGTTGGGTGACGTTATGTGATGATACGAGTTTGACATGTCTGACCTACATTGATTATTGAACAGAACATTCTGCATGCTACTTTCACTTTATTATTAATGGACAAAATAATACATTTATTTTTTCAACAAGGAGTATATTCCTCAGGCTTAAACCAGCACAAATTTTATTTCCCTCTCAACTTTCAAGTCTAGACAGATTTCCCATAATCATTGTTTTCTATTTTTTTTTAGTGAACTGGTTTGCTACTTGCACCTGTTCAGCAGCATATAGTTCAAGTCATCATGTAATTCAGATGTAAGTCACAGGTTTTAAGGTTTAAGGTTTAGGGTCACAGTAAAAAAAAAAGGAAAAGGGGACTGAAATGACTTATCACAAGTTGGGCAGAATCTTCTATTTGAAGCCTGCCTTGTTGGCATCAGAGAATGGAACAGGAAACTTTCCATTGTAAGAAACTTCTGTTATAAAAGTAGTTGGGCTGTTCCATCGAGACAGAGAAGGTCAGAATGTTTTAGTATCCAGTGTTATTGGGTAGGATATGTGAAAGGGGCAGGCTTCCAATACAGCTGCCAACTTTCCCTTCCCAGCCACACAATACACAGCTTAGGGATGAAAGAAGCTGGGGAAGAGCCTGTTTAAGAGCACATTCAAATGATTAACAAATGGCACATTGATTTTGAACAGTATGATTTTGAATTTCAGCATGTATCCTAATGGTACAATTTCTTTTTTTGGAAAGACCTTGCATTACTATTATGTGTATTATCTGGGAAGGATGCCTGTAGTCCTTAAAATAGAGAAAACCCTGAATGGTAAGATGTGATATGGATAAACTTACTCAGGTTTTGGCCATTCTGAGACCTGAGTTAAGGATTTTCATAGAGGGAGACTGAAAGGCCATCATGAAGTTGCCTCCTGCCCTGCCAGTTGGGTAGAAAACTGATTAGTTGGCATATAGGACAAGGTGGCAAGCATGACATCACTCCCCACCCCTTCAGTTTCATTTCATTTTTTAAAATTCTTGAATAAATATTTAATTAGATAAACAGGTCATACTATTTAGGCTTCTAAGGAGGCCTGGCACAGTGGTTAGAATGCAGTACTACAAGCTAAATCTGCCCACAGCCTGGAGTTCAATCCTGATAGGCTCAAGGTTGACTCAGGCTTCCATCCTTCTGAGGTTAGTAAAATGAGGACCCAGATTGTTTGGGACAATATGCTGACATTTGTAAACAGCCCAGAGCATGCTGTAAAGCACTATAAGATGGTATATAAATCTACATTCTATTGCTATTGCTATTCTCTAGATAGCTTGGTCAGAACTTCTGCTGCTGCTGCTTTTGATTGCTTGCCATATTTCAGTGGATATTACACTACATCAATTCCTTAACCTTCTGACTCAGTAATGATTAGAGTAGCTGGTCTAACTTCACGTTCTAGTACATGAGATTCCTGTAAGTAGGAAACATCTTCTAAGCTACCTTGGATATTGACATCCCTACAAAAATTCAGTATATTCCTGTCATTTTGTCTGATCTTTGAATTAGTTGCTATCTGCTCGTTGGCAGCCTTTAGCATAAACATTGACAGCAGCTGTCTTGGAAATGAAGCTAAGACTTCAGAAATTATGCACAAAGAAAGCATATTCATCCTCCTTTCCCATTAAAAGTGACCTTTCAATGAAAACAAAGATCAGAATAGTTCACGTAATTTTCACCCTATTGGTAATGTATGGCTGTGGAAACTGGACATTGAGGGGGGAAAAATGATACTCTCAAATCACAGATTGGATTTTGAGGCAGTTATTAAAAGAAGCATTGGATATTGGAAAGCCCAATCAATCAGTCTTGGCCAACTAAAAGTGGATTGCTCCTTCAGGTGATAAGCCGGTGATGCAGGTGAATAATGGACTAGAAAAAGTGATTATGTGTGGCAGTGTTAAAGTAAGTAAAAGACGGGAAAAACAACCAATAAAGTAGATGGATAGGATCAAATCAATCTTTGGAATGGTCCTGGAACTGCTACAGGTTTGGGGATATAGTTTAAGATGGATAGTATTTCTCTGGTCACTAGGAGTTGAATCTGATTTAGTGACACCTAAGCAAATTGTGCTGTTCAGGGTTTTTTTTAGCGTGGTGGTGTAGAATAAATACAATCTTCTTTTTTTTTCCTTCCCTGAAAAGACTTCTAGTGATTTTGATGTAATTAATTTTGAACTGAGCAGTATTCTATGAATAGTGGCCTTATTTTAAGGTCCCTAGTGACTATTTTATATGTGAAAAATCTTTTTATATGGGAATTCATCTCCCTGTCTTAGCCACCTATTCGTTCTCCCAACATTCTATTTCTACTTGAAACTTGGACTAATAAGGGTATTAATGTCAGCTGCAAAGGCTTTGCTACCAGTGGATGCAAATATCCATTAAATCCCAAGAGACTTTTTAAAAAAACGTGTCTCACTTTTTTGACCCTTGCTGTATATGTCCCTGCTCAGAATCCTCGTAATACATATGAGGTTTTAGTTTGACAAGACAATTAGCAATCAGAACTGATGCTACTATTATTTAGCCCAAATGTGCCATAAATGTACATAATTGCTTTTCTCCTAGCAAATTGTAGCATAAAATGATAATGTGTGGTGTTCATGCCATTTATATCATTCAAGCAGAAGGCTATATCAGAGTATTAGTGAGAGATTTGCTTTGGTTAGATATTTTCAGGTGTAAATCCTAGTGAAACATGTTGATTATCTCGAGTTTTATCTAGCTGAACTCAATGAGTAATTAAGTAGACATACCAGGACTGGGGGGGAAAGTGGTTTTTTTTACCCCTTTCTCTTTTTGTGGTTAATTGATTTTAGGAGGCAATATAAGTACAATTTTTCCTGTAGATAATCACATTTTGGTATCTGCGATTTACTGGCTATTGTTTGAATTGGCCATATGTTGATTTGGACGTTAAGATATGAGTGGAAAAGGGGAACATGCTTTCTTTGTCTGACAACAAGCTGTTATTCCCTAATGCAATTTTCCCTTACAACTGGAGATATTAGTTGTGTGGTTAGAAACAACTAAGCTAGATGAAAATAATTTGAGAAACTGCTTTCTTGCACTTGGGAAACCAAAGAGTTCTTCCTAAATGATGGTGGTCAGATTTACAGACAAAATCCATCAGATCAATGTAAGAAATCAGGGCTTTCAAATAACTGAGAAATACTTTAACATAATGATTAACATAATTTACTGAATATTTTTCAGTTCAAATACATTTTTTTAAAAAGCACAAATGCATATTCAGGCTACTCTGATGGCTGTGAATTTACACTGCTCAGTGCCTGACTATAAAGATTGTTTTATAATCAAAGGCACCCTGCCATTGGTCACATGCCACTCTGAGCTTAATCTTCAGGTTTAATTAGGAGCCAGCTCACCGCTCCGTGCTTAAAAGAAAGGCTTCTCAGTTGCTGCTGAATTCCAGACGTAATTAAGATAGTCATGAGATTCTGTCGAGCTTGAATGGAGCACAGTCGTGACTTTTGCCTTATGTCACACGTGTGGAAAGACTTTGGGTGGATTGTTGGATCCAAGTTTTTTTTCCCTTCTCCTGCTGCTGTAGCGTATCAAGCTGGATGCAGCTCAGAGTCACATCAACCGTTGCTATTAGTGGCAGAGATGATTCATGAGAGTAAGCATCAACTATTTTGCATACTCTCATCTTTATTTTTGGACGTGAAATTTGCAAAGCACCGGGTTAGCAAGCAAACAAAACACTGTAGTTGAATATGCAGAGTGCAAAAATTTAAAAAAAGTCACCTAAAATAATTAGCTTGAAAGTAATTACCATATTGTTATGATTACTCAGGCTTCAATGGTGTGTTGATAATAAAATATACAAAAAAACCCCACAACAACCTTAGTCGCTATCTTGATATAAAAACCAATTTATATTGCTTATTTTCCTAGATTAGTGTTATTTACACCAGCCAGTTGCATCTTGGAAAAGCATCGCTCAGAAATCTTTCCTAACAGGAGATTCCTAGCAGGAGGTTCACTTTTGAATCCAGATATGAGCATGTTTAATGTTGTCTTTCAACTGGAAATTTTCCGTCTTCTCCCTACCACATAAAAAGAAATAAAAATCTGAAATGATCCACGTTGGAAAGACTTGACTAATTTTTTCTTACCTGCTTTGCAGCTGGCAGCCCAAATATTGAGTTCTATTTTATCTAACACAGTCCAAAGTTATCTTTAATACTTTCTTCCAATTTTCTTTTTATTCATCAAGTATTCTTACATGGGTTTTCCTTTTCCCTTCAGAATTGGGACAGAGGAACACAACTCTCTTCCTATTTCAGTTCCATTTTGCTTTATTTATTTGGAATAATTTTTGCTCCCCACAAGCAGTAGTCATACAATTAAAACAAAGCTTTTCTTCATGTCTTCACACTTTTCTCTGGTACTTATCTGCCCCTCTTTCTTATACTATGTAGTCTAATAAAGAAGTTTAGTTAAATGTATTTTCCTTTATGAAATCAGTCATTTGGGCATCCAGGGACATCCTTAGGGGGTGTGTATATGTAAAAAAAAAGGTAGCCATGGTGACACAAATCCCACCCTTTTTTATATGTGTCACTTACACAGTACAGATAGACAAGGGATGTACAATAGTATGGTCTTAGCCATTATCTTGAGTTTCTTGACTAATTCAAATATTCCTGTGCTTATCTCCTCTTGAGAATAGTAGAAAATCAGTTCCTTCAGGACTGCCAAAGCTTTTCCTGAAATTCTCTGAAGAAAATTATTATTTACTATATCATAATACTTGCTTATTGAATGATCAGAAGCTGGGTTTTTTTTAAAAAAAATGATATTGTTGCACGAGAGGGGTTGATTATTCTTTGGTGAAGTGCCCTAGATTAGTGATTTGTATAAACCTGAGCAAGTATTCAAAAAGTTGACTATGGAAATCAAAATGTTGAAGGCTGTTAATTAAAAGCATGTTCAAAGAGAGAAATTTGTCACTGGGTATTCATTTATATAATCCATGCATTCAGTGAAACTGGGCCATTTGAAGCAATCTAATAGATGTCGAGGTTATCACGTATCTGGTAGGAAATGCATAATGCTTGTAAAGAGGGCGACAGTGGAATCTATGGGTACAGCCCCAGTTTAGAAATAAGGACCATCCTAGATAAATAATGTATTCATCTAGAATGGCTATTTTTTAGGTATCCAAGTGACTCATAAGAAAGTGGGACTTTATGTACAGTTGCAAGAAAAAGTATGTGAACCCTTAGGGATTATGTGGTTTTTTGCATGAATTGGCCATAAAATGCGCTCTAAACGTCATGTAAGTCACAACAATAGAAAAACACAGTCTGCTTAAAATAATACTACACAAACATTAGCTGTTGTCATGTTTTAATTGAAGATAAGATGGAAACATTCACAGTGCAGGGTGGAAAAAGTATGTGAACCTTTGGACTTAATAACTGGTTGACCTTCCTTTGGCAGCAATAACCTCAACCAAACATTTCCTGTAGTTGCAGATCAGACCTGCACAACGATCTGGAGTAATTTTGGACCACTCCTCTGCACAAAACTGTTTCAGTGTAGCAATATTCTTGGGATGTCTGGTGTGAATCGCTCTCTTAAACTCATGCCACAGCATTTCAATCGGGTTGAGGTCAGGACTCTGACTGGGCCACTCCAGAAGGCGTATTCTGTTCTGTTGAAGCCATTGTTTTGTTGAATTACTTGTATGCTTTGGGTCATTGTCCTGTTGCATTACCCATCCTCTGCAGAGCTTCAGTTGGCGGACAGATGGTCGTACATTTTCCTGTGAAATGTCCTGATAAACTCTGGAATTCATTTTCCCATCAATGACAACAATCTGTCCAGGCCCTGAGGCAGCAAAGCAGTCCCAAACCATGATGCTCCCTCTGCCATGTTTTACAGTGGGGATGAGGTTTTGATGTTGGTGTGCTGTGCCTTTTTTCCTCCACACATAGTGTTGTGTGTTTTTCCCAAACAACTCAATTTTGGTTTCATCTGTCCACAGTATATTTTGCCAGTAGTACTGTGGAACATCCAGTTGCTCTTTTGCAAACTTCAAATCTCAGGGTGCCGTCGGCCAGACAATGTCGGCTGGCAACCCCCAGGGGGAGGGCCTTCTCTGTGGGAGCACCAGCCCTTTGGAACCAACTCCCCCTTGAGCTTCGGATAGCCCCGGACCTCCGGTCCTTTCGCCGCGACCTCAAAACTTTTTTCTTCCGTCAGGCTGACCTGGATTGATGATGGGTTTTTAAATATGTTTTAATTTTTAATTTTTTAACTGTGTAGTTAATTTATTTTGGGGCTGTTATTTAATTCTTTTTAAATTTTTGTATTGTTGTTTTTTATTGTTGTTAGCCGCCCTGAGTCCTTCGGGAGATAGGGCGGCATATAAGTCCCAAAAATAAATAAATAAATAAATAAATGGGTAATGCAACAGGACAATGACCCAAAGCATACAAGTAATTCAACAAAACAATGGCTTCAACAGAACAGAATACGCCTTCTGGAGTGGCCCAGTCAGAGTCCTGACCTCAACCCGATTGAAATGCTGTGGCATGACCTTAAGAGAGCGATTCACACCAGACATGCCAAGAATATTGCTACACTGAAACAGTTTTGTGCAGAGGAGTGGTCCAAAATTACTCCAGATCGTTGTGCAGTTCTGATATGCAACTACAGGAAACGTTTGGTTGAGGTTATTGCTGCCAAAGGAGGGTCAACCAGTTATTAAGTCCAAAGGTTCACATACTTTTTCCACCCTGCACTGTGAATGTTTCCATCTTATCTTCAATTAAAACATGACAACAGCTAATGTTTGTGTAGTATTATTTTAAGCAGACTGTGTTTTTCTATTGTTGTGACTTACATGACGTTTAGAGTGCATTTTATGGCCAATTCATGCAAAAAACCACATAATCCCAAAGGGTTCACATACTTTTTCTTGCAACTGTATTTCCTCTGAAGCATCTGGAGTGTTGAAAACAGGATACTGGTTTGGCCAGACCTCTGAGCCCAGGAAGAAAGCTGTGTTTTTATGGAGTCCTTGTTTCCTACCCATACATATCTCATAGCTTTTCTCTTTAAACACTTTCTCAGAGAAGTCTGGTGAAATCCAGGCTCAGGAAATAGTTGTATTTTTTAATCAGAGGCGATCATTACTGTTGAGCACTAAGGAGTTCAGAGAGAAGCCCACTCACCGCGGTCTCTTCATCTCATTGAGTCATTTGCCAAGGCTCCTCACGATTGGCTGAGAGCTGTAGAAACATTAAAACTGGGCTGATTTCCTTCAGCAGACAAAGGGCTGTTTTCAATTACCATTCTGCATGTTCCCTGAACAGCAGATTATTGACTTGCTAGACGAGAGAATGAGTGCAAGCAATATAGAAGGACAATGTTTTATAAAACTTGGATCAAATTTAATTTTTGCTACTTATGTTTTTCTAATCTATGGGGATGCTTAGCATATAGCAGGACTCCAGTGTATTTACATTTCTTTCTGGGTCCCATCTCTTTGAACAACTTGCCTTAATTTGTATTGATTTCTTAATTCTTCTTGTCCTGAAGCATAAAATATAGAAAGAATTGCCTAAATTGAAATCAATGGTGTTCTGTGTAATAACATTTAATGTAACTGTCCAGCCACTGCGTGGAACTAAAATTATTAAATGCAAATTCTCTCGTACATAAAGTGCCAGTGCTTCAAATAAAATAGAAAGAATGTCAGTCTAGATAAATGATAAATGTTATTTTATCAATAAATCTATCCATTAAAGAAATTCCCAGAAAACAAATGGCTCCCTCAATTAAGTAACTCATGGTGAGTAGGATCAGAATTTTTTTTAAATCTCAATACAATTTTGACTAATGTAAACCTTAGAATTCCAGTGCATGAACCAAAATGTTCCAGTGATGTATTAAAGATATGATATAGAAACATGTTCTTATTTGGGTTGCTAAACCTTAAAAGAATCCAGAATACTCTTATTTCACATCCTTTTCTCTGTTTTCCCTCCCTCTCCTATAGATTGGATTATCCCATCATGCTCAAGTAGGTTATGGTTGAGTAAACCACAGCTAAATGATTCGCACAACAGGATAAGCCATAAACCATGGGTTATTACACACAACGACTGGGATCACACAATAGAACTAAGCTAAAACTAAACAAATCAGTTTGTGGCTTAGTTGAATGTGCAAACACAATTGTATAATATTCTATACCAATTGAAAGTTGGAATTTTGCTTATCTTTAAAGGTTGTTGAAATACTTCTGCTAAGCATAATTTTTTTCCAAGCTGCTCATAAGGCTTTGTTTGGATATCTTAAAATAAACATATTTATAGTTTTTATAAGAATTTGTTATCATTGCCTAGATTGTGGCGGAACTGGGTCATAAAGATACTCTTATCACTAAAAGCACACTGAAAAGGCCATTGGTTTGTTTTAATAAGGGATGTTAAATTTGCTTTCGGAACAAAGCTTAACTTGGCACTTAAAGCCTTTTCTTAATATCAAAATGTGGGTGAACTACTATCATAGAAGGGCAACTATTCTTACAACAGTTACAATAAATTCCTTCATGATAAATTGCACATGTGGTATATGACCTATCTATCCTTTAGATGTGAAATTCCCTTCAGGACTTTCATTTTACTTCCGAGCAGTTTTAATCACGCTGTAAATGCACCTTTAGAAAAATATGAAATTATTATAAGCAATTGTTCAACATTGATCTTGGGAGCATTTGTTTAATTTTTATTTATTCGTTTGTAACCCGCCCTTTTATTATTTTTATAAATCAGTCCGGGAAATGAAGATATCCAACACATCTTCCTCTTCCTTTTTTCTCTGCAACAGCAACCCTGTGAGGTGGGTTGAAATGAGAGAATGACTGGCCCAAAATCACCCAGGTAGAAGGGGGAAAAGAAAAAGAAAAAAGTGTTGACTTCTAATCCTTTTTAGCCTAGTAGAAGATAACAACACTGCAGCTTCAGTGTATGGATAAAATTTAATTCTAGACTTTGGTAGAATCTTGCCTCCTGATTTGGATAACCTTAAAAGGGCAGGTAGACTTATTGCTGCCAACTATGCATAGACAAACCAGTGTATTCTTTTTATTTTTGTTTTTGGCTGCCTTGAGTGCCATTTTTGGCAGAAACATGGGGTATCAAACGCAACTAACATGTCGTGCTGGCAAAAAGGATTTTAATGTGAAAGGTGGAAATACTCAGATTTTCATTCTTCTTCCTAGAGTCTGAAGTGATACCATTCAGAAAAGTAGTACTATTTTATTGTTGCAAAGTAATGCAAACCAGTGCATTGAGGCCTTTGAACTATGGTGCTGGAGAAGACTCCTGTGAGTCCCTTGGACTGCAAGACTATCAAACCGGTCAGTCCTAGAGGAGATCAACCCTGACTGCTCTTTAGAAGGCCAGATCCTGAAGCTAAAACTCAACTACTTTGGCCACCTAATGAGAAGGAAGGACTCACTGGAGAAGAGCCTAATGCTGGGAAAGATCGAGGGCAATAGAAGAAGGGGACGACAGAGAATGAGGTGGCTGGATGGAGTCACTGAAGCAGTAGGCGTGAGCTTAAATGGACTCCAGAAGATGGTAGAGGGCAGGAAGGCCTGGAGGAACGTTGTCCACGGGGTCGCGATGGGTCGGACACGACTTCGTAGCTAACAACAACAACAATGCAAACCAGACAGTTTTTAGTCTTGCTATCTAAAAAGGCAGGTCATAGGAGGAAAGGGGATTTATGGGGAAAGGAAAGAATGTTAATATTACTTAACTATTATTTTGTTCCATTAATTGCCAGCTGGGATGGAAGGGGGGCTTTCCAGGGTGGCTCTGTGGCTTTTTCGTACAGGTTGTCCTTAGCCTTGGCCAATATGACTCTAGTTTTCCTAACAGGACCCAGGGGAAACTCAGAAGTGAGATGGCAATCAAGCTGGTCATCAGTATGTCACTGCTGGAAGAGGAAACTATGGCTTAGTATATATGTTACTGTCATTGTGTGAAAAGCTGGCATTGTATAGAATACCTAGGAAATCTATAGAATGCATGACGTTTTTAGGCAAAGCATGAAATGTCTATGTTATTTTAATATGCAATATACTTTTCCTAGGCTTTGTATAAAATACCTAGGCATTATAACGAATGGCAAGAACTATTTAGATAAGGTATGAAAAGACAGCCATGAAAAGGGTTAAGATTAATCAAAATAAAATACAGGATGTTCTTATTAAAAAAAACCAAGAAAAAAACCCAATTCTGACATGTTGCAACAAGGAAGGCTAGAATTGTATATTAGTGGGAGTATTTTTTTACTTTGCTGGTTTGCCTTTTGGCATTGCACAGAAGGCCTAGGAAATGTGTGAAATATTAAGTGTTTTGTACTTTGACAGTCCATTTTTGGCATTCTGTAGATTTCCTAGGCATTCTATAAAATGCCTAATTTCACAAATTGATAACATACATAAGGAGAAGGTAAAAGAGAATTTAATTTAAATGAATTAGAGCCAGGATATGGATGGAATTAGCAGAGGTGATCGCATGACTGCTCTCAATAATCTTTGACAAGTCCTGGAGGGTTGCTGATGACTCAGATGGCTGAAATGGAGCAAATGTCATCCTCAGTTTGAAAAAGGAGAAGAGGAGAAATTAAGAATACACAGATACCTGTTTGATGTCTTTATTGGGCAGGATCCTTAAATAATATTTTCTAAGTGTTTGGATTGACCTACTACAACACAGGTGTCAAACCCGCCACATCACGTCACGTGTCGTGACATATCGTGACTCTTTGCATTGCCGGCAATGGAGTGGGCACAGCTTTGGTATAATGAAACCAACCCACGGGCTGGCAGTTTGATACCCCTGTGCTACAATAAACAAGAGCCAACTGGTGGAAAGATGAAATAGATTTCTAACCTTGATTGCCTCCTTTGATAGAGCTACTAGCTTAGTAGATCAAGGGAATGCTGCAAACCACGGGTGTCAAACTCAATCACATCACGTGATGTATTTTAACATTTTGCAATGCAGTTTTGCCTTTGCAGAGCCAGGGTGGACGTGGCCTGTGTGTGATGCATCCGGTCCACGGGCTGCCAGTTTGATAACCCTGCTGTAGACATAGTATAACTAGACTTCAGCAAAGCTTTTAGCAGAGAGTCTCCTGATCTTCTTCATTATAAAATGGTGAAGCATGGGCTGGATGATGCTGTTTAATGGATTCACAGTTGCCTGAATGATCACACCCAAAATGTGTTTGTTTGTTAAAGGCTTTGGTCTGTGAAGGTAGAAGAATTCCTTCTGATTGATCTCACATGGTCTGCGGTGTCTCTGCGGTTGAGCTTCACGAGGCTCATTTCATCCTTCCATCAGCCGAGCAGGCGGAGTTATTGCTGCTGGATACCACTTGGTCATTGCACTGCAGGTGCCGTTCTCACATTTTCCTGGCAGTGAAGGCAATAGCAAGCATATCTTTCCCTCTTGGTCTCCAGGCACATTTTGTAGAACAGAGGTTTTAAGTGATATTCTTAATAATTAAAATAGTGGAAACATTGAAGCATAATATTCAGTCTTGCAGAAAAATCATGTTGCTTTCAGTTTGATGTCCTCTGTTTATGGCAATGTGGTTACAATTTTTAAAATGTGAGTCTGCCAGGCAAGAGAGATTCTGCGACTATTTTCTTAGTATAAAATGAAAAACGAAGATGGTCATTTGATCGCAGATGTCCGAGATCTACATTGCTACAGCTGGCTTCCACTGCAGATCAGTTCGATTTTTATTAACCTGCCAACAGCTTGTTGTGTAGCTCAAAGGAGCCAATTTGCAGAAATTAAGCTGTGGCTGATTTAATCATTTTATATATTCCCCTTTGTTCAAGGAAAGTTTTTTTGCAATGAAAAGTGTGCCGTTGCTAACTCTGGTGTTCAATCCTTAGTATAGTGGGAGGAATGGAATGAAATTACATGTCTGACTTTTCGGGCTCAAACTTCATATCAACACTAGTTCTTCTTGGGTTGTTATGGTTTTGCAAAATATTTCTTATATTCCTATTTTTCAAAGGAGGGAATAGATGGTGAAAGAGATCTAGAAAAGATATATTTTCTTTAATTTTGGGTGAGGGCCTTCAGCTAGTTAAAGGAGGTCACTCAACATCATCACCAATTGAGGTAAAATCAGATGTGACACTTTTATTTCTGGAAGAACCAGCTTGCCTCTATTCTAACTCTTTGGAACAATTTGCTTTTAGAACAATTGGCTCTTATCTTGCTAAGTTTTAGAAAGACAAAGTTAATTTTGTTCTGATCCACCAAGTAGGGAATGAATTGGTCTTGTGGCTGCCTTGTGTTGTTTTTTTGACAAATTAGATTATATTAATTATCCATCACATTGTCAGCCAGACGTTCAGACTGTATTTGGCATTTTTGTCAGCCCATTGAGCCCTTCCAAAGGACCTGGGATAGGCAGATGTGGATGTTTGATGGTGTTAGACTATGGGTGTCAAACTGCTGGCCTGCGGGTTGAACGAGTCACCAGGAAACCGAACCCACCCCATTGCCGGCAATGGAGAAAAAGCTCCATTGCATCACGCCATGTCACGTGACGTCGCAAATGACATTATTATTTATTATTATTATTATTTAAACTTGTATACCGCCCTATTCCCGTAGGACTCAGGGCGGTTTACAGGGAAAAATTAAAAATACATAACATACAAAGTTAAAATTGATTAAAACTAAGATTAAATTAAGTCCCTGAATTTAAACTAAAACTCCATTAATAAATAATTAAAACCCCTCAGTCTGGGCCAGACAGCTCAAAAAACCAGGTTTTCAAGTCCCTGCGAAATGAGCGAAGGTCAGGGGCAGTCCTAAGCTCCGTGGGAAGTGGGTTCCAAAAGGTCGGTGTGCCCAGAGAGAACGCCCTTCCCCTGGGAATAACCCACCGGCAATCCTTGACTGGCAGTACCCTAAGAAGGCCCTCCCTGTGGGAGTGCACAGAACGATGGGACGTTGATGCCGGCAGCAGGTGTTCCCTTAGGTAATCCGGACCCAAGCCATTTAGAGCTTTATAGGTCATTACCAGCACCTTGCATCTCACCCGGAGGGCAACTGGAAGCCAATGCAGCTCACGGAGAAGAGGTGTTACACAGGAGTATCGGGAAACTCCCATAACAACTCACGCAGCTGCATTCTGCACTAGTTGAAGCCTCCAAGTGGTCCTCAAGGGCAGCCCCATGTAGAGAGCATTGCAGTAGTCTAGCCGGGAGGTCACGAGTGCATGGGTGACTGTGCGTAGGGCATCTCAGTCCAGATAGGGCCGCAACTGGCACACCAGACGAAGCTGGGCAAAAGCCCCCCTGGTCACGGCTCCTATATGGTCTTCAAAATTGAGCCGTGAATCCAAGAGGATGCCCAAGTTGCGAGCCCTATCGACAGGAGGTAACACCTCACCCCCCATCATTAGTGGTGGAACAACCTGGTTTATCCGGTATGCACAGCCACTCAGTCTTGGCAGGATTGAGACGAAGCCTGTTTCTCCCCATCCAAACCCGGACCGCTTCCAGGCAATGGGACATCACGTCGAGTGCATCACTGGGTTGGTTCGGGGTGGAGAGAAAAAGTTGGGTATCATCAGCGCAATTTCCAAAGTCGTAATCGGTCAGATTCAGACCGGGTGGACCTCCAACCGCTCTCTAGACCCCGTCTCCGACGCTTCATCTCCCAGAGCTCCACAGAAAACCATGGGGCCCAGCGGGATCTGCGCCGAGTCTGGGGTCGCAAGGGTACAACACAGTCGAGTGCCTCGGCGGCCGCCCTTTCCCAGGCATCCACCAAATCATCGACCAGGCTGTGAGTGAGGGAGACAGGTAAGGATCCAAGCGTCATCTGGAACCATTCTGGGTCCATTAGGCGCCTGGGACAGAACCACCTGGTCGGTTCCACAGCCCGGCAGCAGGGGGTGGCACAATGGAAGACCATGTCTGTGTTAGAGATATCATTGAAGGATGGAAGCTGTTCCGAGGAAAACTGCCGTTTGTAATTGACTGATTCTGATTTTGTCAATGCCAACGATGTTCAAGTGGTGCTCCAATTGTTTTGGGATTGCAGTTAAAGCACCTATGACTATAGATACTACCTTTGCTTTCTTTTGCCACAGTCATTCTATTTCTGTTTGCAGGTCTTTGTGTTTCATTATCTTCTCCATAATTATTCTTTGGTGGTTTTATCAGTGTTTTAAAAATAAAAAATTAAGACCTGGCTGAGTAATCTCATTCTGTGTTTTAAATGCTGCAGTCTTTGGATAAGGCAATACATAAATTTATGTAATAAATAAATAAGCAGGCCCTTAAAAGCATTCATTTTTGAACAGGCTTTTAAGTTTTCATGTGATGATACTTTTTAACTCTTTATTTAGTTATTACTTCTGAGAGACTTCAGTAGTCAGCAGTATGCCAGGATAAATAAATAATAAGTAATTTAAACTCCTTGGGACTTTACCAGTTTTCCAAGATTTTCAAAGATAATCCATAAAGATTTGGCTAAACTACCATCTGATGCTATCAGTATCCTAGAAAGCAGGTTTTTTGTTCTGAGAGACTGAAACTTATTCAAAATAGCAATTTCCCCCTATTTCTATGAAGCTCAAATTTCCATCCTGTTGCTTTATCCTGCCCTTCATAATTTCATGGTATGATGCTACTTTCTTGTTGGGGAAGTTAAAGTCAAATATTCTTCATTGCAGGTCATTTTTAATGAGCAGTTTTGAGTATATCTAGATAAGCTTTTTCTGAAATTTATATAGCCTTTACCTATCTTAAGCCCGTTCTGAGTGTTAGATTTTCTGACATCATCTCTACTGTTTCCTATATATACTTCTACTTGGTGACCTGTTTAGAACAGGGTTTTTCAACCTTTTCACCCATTGTACCACTTTTAGGATATGGCAACATCTGAGTACCACCAGTTGCCTAGCAAGGTGTCAAAAACTTGATGACCAAGAACAAAAAAAAAGTAAAAAAAAGTGATGAAGTACAGGTAGTCCTCGACTTACAATTCACTTAGTGACTGTTCAAAGTTACAATGGCACTGAAAAAAGTGCCCCTCAAGCCACAGCCGAGCAAGATACCTGCCTGCCCGCCCGGCGGCGCTCTTTCTCCTGTCCGAGGTTTTCTTTGTTGTGAGCATTTCTGTTGAGGATTGGCAGCGGGGGTGGGGTCAGAGTGTGTTTGGTTTTTATTTCCGCCCCCCATCTGCTGGGTGGTTGCAGCAGGTTTTGGTCATATGACCCTTGGACACTATGACCATCATAAATATGAATCAGTTGCCAAGCATCTGAATGTAAATCACAAGACCCTGGAGATGCTGCAACATTCCAGCTGATCGGTGCTTCTTCTGGGCTCAGCAGAAGCACCAGGATCAGCGCCGAGCTCCCGCTGGAGCCTGGCACTGATCCTGGCCCTTCTGCTGAGCCCTGACAGCCCTGCAGCTCCAGCCATCTCTCGCTCAGGCTTGTGCGGTGCTGCCACCAGTTCAGCTCATTCCCCTCCCCCGCTACCACATTTCTAGGATGGTCGCGTACCACCTGCCAGGTGCCAATGTACCACAGGTGGTACCCGTACCACTGGTTGAAAAGCCCTGGTTTAGAAGACCTTTTCTGATTTCAAATCTTTGCTAATCTCATTGGGCTTTTCTGTTCTCTTTATATTTTTTAAAACTCATTGGAGTTATTTTGTTATTTTTATTTTTTATTTTTTTGTTTTTAAAGAATCTCTCTCCCCCTCTCCATCCTCCATTTGAGGTTCTTGTTAGTCCGTCTTCAGAAGAAATCAATATTATGTTTATTAAAATCTATGTTATCCAAATTAAAGATATGAGTTCCATTATACTCGGTTTTATTTCAATTAGTTTCCCTTAAATCAGAGATGTCAAACACAAGGCCCGGGGGCCGGATCCGGCCCGCGAAGTGGTTTCATGTGGCCCGCAAAGCCATCCTGGAAACAATGAGGGAATGGCCCCCACTGCCTTGGCCCTGGCCCAGAGACCCTCCTTCTGCCAGAGACCCCCAGATCTGTCCCACTCCTGCCCAGGCCCCCATAGGCACCCTTGATGCCAACAATGTAGAGCTGGCCACACCCACCCAGTACGCCATATGCATTCTAGCCACACCCACCCAGTAGGCCACACCCACCCTGGCCATACCCCCCCGCCCCCCCCGAGGGCAACCGCAATGCTGATGCGGCCCTCAATGAAATTGAGTTTGACACCCCTGCCTTAAATCAAGAATACAAACATGACATAGTGACTTTCTGCTAATATTCCTTCCATGTTTTCAGTTATTTCTTCCCTACTGTCTAAACTGCCCATTGTGTTGTTCCCATTTATGAGGCAGATGTAATGGCATGTGAAAATGACCTTGGGAGATAGGAGGGGGGGAGATGCTGCGTAGGGAATGATAAGAGAGGGCATAGCCTGCAGCTGCATAATGGGCAGAGAAAGAAACTCAGAAAGAATCCTTCCTAACTTATCAGAGACTGTGGGAGATTTATACTTCCAGACTTAAATGATAAAAACTAACTTATGTTTGTGCAAATACTCATATATATTTATAATCCCTTACTTATAATATATGTATTGTAAAGAATGAATAGTTTACTTTTATTGTATGGGATTGAAATTCTCTAATCAGCCAGTTGGGAAATTAATCTAATTCTATTGTTTCCATCTAAGGCATCTATAGGGGCAGTAGTGGATCTAATTTCTATATGTCACTATGAGATATCCTTAGTGCTTCATATATAAATTAGAAAGAAATCTGCAAACTTGGTTATGGCTGATATAAGAGTATGGCTGAAGAATGACTGCTACTACCTGAGAAAACTTAAGTTAGAAAGGAGATAATTTATTTTTCCAAAACAATTAGCACAATTGGTGCCACAACTCTGCTAATTACTAAGCAGTAGGCTCACAATGGAAGAACAATGATATTACTATCTGATGGTGACACGTCAAGTATCATTGAAAAAGAAATTGTTTATCCCATAGCTGGTCCCATGGCACATTCCCTTGATCATTTTTGTCCTTCACACATTTGTGGGCTCCTCCTCTTTCCAGATGCTCTAGATGTTGAACTCCTGAACTATTACAAGCAACTTGCACCTACCCAAAGAACCAAAAATGTAGGGAAAAGGAAAATGGAATAATATGGAGTCTTCACCGATTGACAGTCGTGACTCAGCCACACAGAAAATGATTTTTCATTAATGTTTTAAAAAGCTGTCAGGGATGTCAGAATATATAAGCATGTACATAAATTATTTAAGCTTATGCTTTTCTTGTTCTCCCTTTGTCCAAGCTGTAACAGCTGACATACGTAGAGCATTCTAATTTTGCTCAGATTTATGGTGTCATCTGGCAGATAATACTCATTACCTGTAAAATAGGGCCATTTCAAAAGATTCCTCTTTACATGAGAGAACATTTGACCCCTGAATAAGAGCTGAAATCAGAGTAATCATGCTCCGAGAGATAAATATTGATATGATTTATTCTACTGTGATACTCAACAGCATAGAAAAATGTGTTGGCAAAAAGGTTGGGTGTGTAACAAAACATTAATTGACTTGGAATTTAGTCAACTGAAGCTTTATTTAAGTGTTGCAAAGCAAGTTACTTTCCCTGTCCAAGTGGTGGTGACAAACTTTCCCTCCTATAATGTCATACTCATATTGCCTGTTGAGAAGAATTATCCATATTCTCTATTGAAAACGAGATATGTACAAATATCTATGGGGGGTCTAAGGATGGCATTCACACATAAAACCATACACCTGCTGACTTCCATCTGAGCCCCATCCCTGAAAGTTGAATTCACGTGGAAAACAATGTTTGACAGCTGTGTGTCATCTGTGTAATCTTACGCTGCTGAGGAATACCATGCCGAGAGTAATTAATTTTGTAATTTCTAAATGGACTAAAAGAGAGCCGGTCTGGTGTAATAGTTACCGCATTAGAAACTGGGAGACTGTGAGTTCTAATCCTGCCCTTAGGCAAAAAGCCAGCTGCATAACTTTGAACCAGTCACTCTCGGACCTAGGAAGCAGGCAATGGCAAATCACTTCTTGCCATGAAAACTGCAGGGACCTAGTGGTTGATAGGGGTCAACACAGATTCAAGCATATGCTCCCCCAAAGGACTGAAATAGGCTTGACTTCTATTGATAAATTTGGACAAGCATTTTTAAGGACAGAATAGAGAAGTCTATGGATGTATTATATTACACTGACATACCACCACGCTCTGCAAAGTTGATTTGTTCCCAGTAGGCTTCCAATGTGATCACATACAAGCCCTATCTAGCAAACAGCAAACCATTTGCAGTCCCTTCTCACCCTCATTGTTTTTGCTTGCTTCACCAAACCTAACTCAGGGGGCCCATACCATCCAAGAGTGGCATTTTGTTGGAGCTTGGAGTCATGCCTTCTCTGTGGCAGTGCCAGCTGGATGCTCCCAATCTTTCAGCCTTTAACAAGACCCTAAAGACCTGCCTGTTTCCCCAGAAATTTGGGGCAAACTTTAGATGAGTTAATGCTGTTGCTGGTAGTATGATATTTGTGATTGAGCTTATTATTTTAACTTGGGCACTATGGATTTTATCTTGAGGCATCTGTTGTAGTCATTTTACACCATCCAGGTTTCACTGTCATGAAGTGGTACCCATATACATTATTATTTATATAAATAAATAAAATGAAAGGGAAAAAACCCTTAGGTTGCATATCTGAGAAAAGGGATAAAGATGTAATAGCCATGTTCTGATGTGCAGTGAAGTTGATGAAATCATGCAAGAAAGTGGATGGTAAATTATGAATGAAAGGGGTAAGATTTATGTCAGAGACTATGAACTGATGTCTTTGTGGTTGTTAGGGACATAAATGATAACAGTTACGTGCAATATTCAGCGAGTGGTGATAACTAACAAACTACAGATGTGTTCTGCTTGATGATTAAAGAAAAAATTATAAACAATTTAGAGACCTGGGAATGAGTTAGGGTGGTGACCAGTGAGTATCTGATTAGAAAACGCTGTGTTTAAAATGCATGGCTTAATGATTGTGCCAAAAAACATGAAGAGGAAAAGAATTACAAATCTAAATGTACGGTGGATTTGATCTTTATGATAAAAGACTGCGAGAATCACCAAAGGATAGAAGGATAATGAGATCTTCTGAATAAGGGACAGGCCATTATTTGGTTGTGATAAAGGTGGATTTGGGGGGGAAACAGGAAGAACAGGGAAAAAAGTGTAAGAAATAACAAGAAAGATAGAATGATAGGAAAAATGGAGAGTATGAGGCCTGTATGAAAAGAGGGGGGGAGAAATAAATCTCCTAACAAAATGAATGAAAAATCAATTTAAAGGAAGGGATTTTAGAAGATACCTGTGGGAAAATGAAAAAAAAATACTCATTTATCATGTTTAGATAGTTATTTAAATTAAATAAATGTTTTATTTAATAGAGCTGTCCCACTCCAATGAACTATCATGTTATAGAGATATGTGGAGGTATGCTATGGAAAGCATGCATCATGGATTAAAGGATTGAAAGTAGTTGTGAATCAGGAAAAAAAATACAAGTGCAGGACTGCTACAAAAAGGTGGTTGAGACAAAGATACTTTGTAATGTGTACATAGAGAAAATATAATTAGAAAGAAGGTAGTGAAAAGAGAGCATGGAAAAGTTTAAAAAGAGGCAAAGAAAACACAGAGCTGTTTAAATGTAAATTGAAGAAAATGTTTTGGGAATGTATAAAAAGAGCTAAACAAAGAGTCTCCAGCAGAGTGAAAAGAATTAAAAATAAAAGTGATGAAATGATTGGAATGACGCTGAATGGGAAGGGAATGCTGGAAGATGTATGTTGGAGATATATATATATGGAAATGGTATGTTAAAAAGTGAAATTGAAATAAATGCTGTAAATGTTGATGTCCTTGAAAAAATGATGAAAAAGAATTAATCAATGCCACGAGAACGTTGAAAAATGAAGATGTAGATGATGTAACTGGAAAAATATTAAAATATGTATGCGGTTTTCTTAAGAAGCGGCTCTGTGGCTTGTTTAATATCAGTGTGAAGACTGCATCTGTGGCTGTTAGCTGGAAGAATGCTGTTATTGTTCCTCTCTAGAAAGAGAAAAGCAGCAAAAGTTGATACGAAACCTACAAGGGAATTGGTTTTTCAAGTGTGGCTGAAAAGGTGAAGAAGCTAAGGTGACTGGATCCTTGGAAGAAACTGTGTTATTGCTCAGTTCGTAGTATCAAATGCTGTCAGATTTCCATATTAAATTTCAGACAAGAGTTTGGGGTGACGGAAGGTAGATTATTTTATTTAATTTTCATTTAAGATAATTTATATGGCCGTCCACTCACTCTCAGTGGCTCTGGCCAGTTTATAAAGTAGACAAGCATCCAGGAAGGATGGCAAATGTGAAAGAAGGTATAGAAGATACAATTTGCAAGCAATACTTACTAAAAAAGGTATCATTGGAGATACTACATGTAGATACACAGAGATTTTTAAATTTTTGAAAAGAAAAACAGTATGTAGAACAATTTTTTTAAAAGGGCATATCATTACAGACCTCTTCATGGATTTATTTATTTATTTGTTTCGATTTATATACCGCCCTTTTCCCAAGGGACTCAGGGCGGTTTACAGGGCAAATTAAAACAGTGCAATGTACAAATTAAAATAAAATAAAATTAATAGCGCCAAAAGAGTTTAAAATTTAAAATTTAAAACCTTAAAATCCCTCAGTCCAGGCCGGATAACTCAAATAGCCAGTTTTAGGTCCCAGCGAAACGAGCAAAGGTCGGGGGCGATCCGGAGTTCCACAGGCAGTTGATTCCATAGGGCAGGCGCGCCCACCGAGAGTGCTCTCCCCCTGGGGATCACCCGCCGGCACTCCCTGACCGACGGGACCCTGAGGAGGCCCTCCCTGTGGGAGCGCACAGGACGATGGGAAGTTGATGCTGGCAGCAGGTGCTCCCTACGATAATCCGGACCCATGCCATTTGGGGCTTTATAGGTCATCACCCGCACCTTGAATTACTGCCTTGTTGTGGTGAAGGGGCTTGCGTAATTCAGTGAAGCTATGAGCTATGCCGTGCAGGGCCACCCAAGAAGGAAAGGTCATAGCAGAGAGTTCTGACAAAACGTGATCCACTGGAGAAGAAAATGGCAACCCACTCCAGTATCTTTGCCATGAAAACCCTATGGACAGTACCAAAAGGCAATACGATATGACGCTGGAAGATGAGCCCCTCAGGTCGGAAGGTGTCCAATATGCTACTGGGGAAGAGCAGAGAGTTAGTACTAGTAGTGCCAAAAAGAATGAAGCGACTGGGCCAAAGCCGAAAGGACGCTCAGCTGTGGATGTGTCTGGTGGTGAAAGGAAAGTCCGATGCTGTAAAGATGCTGTAAAGCCCTACAGCACCTTATAGAACTAACACCAAAAAAAATGATGTCCTTATCATCATGGGGGATGCTAAAGTAGGAAGCCAAAAGATAACCGGAATAACAGGCAAGTTTGGCCTTGGAGTACAAAATGAAGCAGGGCACAGGCTGATAGAATTTTGTCAAGAGAATACAATGGTCATAGCAAACACTCTTTTCCAACAACCCAAGAGACGGCTGTACACATGGACATCACCAGACGGTCAACACAGAAATCAGATTGACTATATGCTCTGCAGCCAAAGATGGAGAAGCTCTATACAGTCAGTAAAAACAAGACCAGGAGCTGACTGTGGCTGAGACCATGAGCTTCTCATTGCAAAGTTTAGGCTTAAAATGAAGAAAGTAGGGAAAAGTGCTAGGCCACTCAGGTATGAATTAAATCATATCCCTGTTGAATATACAGTAGAGGTGACAAATAGATTTAAGGAATTAGATCTGATAGACAGAGTGCCTGAAGAACTATGGACAGAGGTTCGCGACATTGTACAACAGGTAGCAACCAAAACCATCCCAAAGAAAAAGAGATGCAAGAAAGCAAAATGGTTGTCTGAGGAAGCTTTGCAAATAGCTGAGGAAAGGAGGGAAGCGAAAGGCAAGGGAGAAAAAGATACGCCCAATTGAATGCAGAATTCCAGAGAATAGCTAGATGAGATAAGAATGCCTTCTTAAATGAACAGTGCAAATAAATAGAAGAAAACAATAGAATAGGGCGGACCAGAGATCTTTTCAAGAAAATTGGAGAGATGAAGGGAACGTTTCATGCAAAAATGGGCATGATAAAGGACCAAAATGGCAGGGACCTAACAGAGGCAGAAGAGATTAAGAAGAGGTGGCAAAATTACACAGAAGAACTACACAAGAATGAGCTTAACGTCCCTGATAATCACAATGAGGTGGTCATTGACCTCGAGCCAGACATCCTAGAATGTGAAGTGAAGTGGGCCTTAGAAAAGCTGAGCAACAACAAAGCTAGTGGAGGTGACAGTATTCCAGCTGAGCTATTCAAAATCTTAAAAGACAATGCAGTAAAAGTGCTACACTCAATTTGCCAGCAAATTTGGAAAACTCAACAGTGGCCACAGGATTGGAAAAGATCAGTTTACATTCCACTTCCAAAGAAAGGTAGTGCCAAAGAATGTTCAAACTATCGCACCATTGCACTTATTTCACATGCTAGTAAAGTTATGCTTAAAATCCTACAAGCTAGACTCCAGCAGTATGTGGATTGAGAACTACCAGAGGTACAGGCAGGATTTCAAAGAGGCAGAGGAACTAGAGATCAAACTGCCAACGTACGTTGGATCATGGAGAAAGCTAGGGAGTTCCAGAAAAACATCTACTTCTGCTTCATTGACTATGCTAAAGCCTTTGATAGTGTGGATCATAACAAACTGTGGCAAGTTCTTAAAGAGATGGGCGTACCAGACCATCTTATTTGTCTCTTGAGAAACCTATATGCGGGCCAAGAAGCAACAGTGAGAACTGGACACGGAACCACTGATTGGTTCAAAATTGGGAAAGGAGTCCGGCAAGGCTGTATACTGTTACCCTGCCTATTTAACTTATATGCAGAGCACATCATGAGAAAGGCAGGGCTAGATGAATCAAAAGTTGGAATTAAGATTGCCGGAAGAAATATCAACAACCTAAGATATGCAGATGATACCACTCTAATGGCAGAAAGTGAAGAAGAACTAAAGAGCCTCTTGTTGCGGGTGAAGAAGGAGAGTGCAAACCTTGGGTTGAAACTTAACATTAAGAAAACCAAGATCCTGGCATCTGGCCCTCTCAATTCCTGGCAAATAGATGGGGAAGAAATGGAGGTAGTGACAGATTTTATTTTCCTGGGCTCCAAGATCACTGCAGATGGGGACTGTAGCCAAGAAATTAAAAGACGCTTGCTCCTGGGGAGGAAAGCCATGGCAAATCTAGACAGCACACTAAAAAGCAGAGACATCACCCTGTCCACAAAAGTGCATATAGTCAAAGCTATGGTCTTCCCAGTTGCAATGTATGGTAGTGAAAGTTGGACCATAAAAAAGACTGAGCGCCAAAGAATTGAGGCCTTTGAACTATGGTGCTGGAGAAGACGCCTGCGAGTCCCAGTCAGTCCTAGAGGAGATCAACCCTGACTGCTCTTTAGAAGGCCAGATCCTGAAGCTAAAACTCAAATACTTTGGCCACCTAATGAGAAGGAAGGACTCACTGGAGAAGAGCCTAATGCTGGGAAAGATTGAGGGCAATAGAAGGGGACGACAGAGAATGAGGTGGCTGGATGGAGTCACTGAAGCAGTAGGTGTGAGCTTAAATGGACTCCAGAAGATGGTAGAGGACAGGAAGGCCTGGAGGAACGTTGTCCATGGGGTCGCGATGGGTCGGACACGACTTTGCAGCTAACAACAACAACAATCATTACAGAAGGATACAAAGAAGTTGCCAGAAACTGAAGGGTCAGAAAATCTAAAACAGAATGAGCTAAGAGTTACAACAATACCCCTCCAGAACAAAAAAGTCTTTTGGGGGAAGGGTACAAAGAAATAAAAGAAAAGGCAAAGAGGCTGAAAATTCAATTGCCAGAATTAATTGGTAAAAGGTCATCATATAGAGGAGGGATTCTGCCCTTCCAGCAGCCATTGACAGGACCAATAGGTTAAAAGTCAACTCAGTATAGAGATTTGGAGGAAATCCTACTAAAAGTGCTTGCTTTTCCAAAGCACCTGAAGGCAAACAGGAAACAACGGATGGAAACTAATCAAGGAGACAACCAGCCTAGAAATAAGGAGAAATTTCCTGACTGAACTATTTATTTATTTATTTATTTATTTATTTATTTATTTATTTATTTACTAATTAATTAATTATACCGCCCTATTCCCGAAGGACTCAGGGCGGTTAATCAGTGGAATGGCTTGCCTTCAGAAGTTGTAGATGGTCTGAAATAGTATAAGGTCTGCTTGAGCAGGGGAAGATCTCCAAGGTCCCTTCCAGCTCTGTTATTCTGTTTTTCTGCTAAAAGTTGTCAGGCAGTAAAGTAGATTGCCTCATGAAATATGATGCTCCCTTCACTGGAGTTTTTCAGACACGGGCTGAATTGCCTTCTAAAATGCTTTAGATTCTGATAGAAAGCTAGGAGAGAGCCAATTTGGTGAAATGATTAAGGCATCAACTTAAAAACCAAAACATTATGAGTTCTAGTTCCACATTAAACATTAAATCAACCTTAGGCCAGTCACTCTTTCTCAGCCCTAAGGAGGACGCAATGGCAAACCACTTCTGAAATCCTGCCAAGAAAACCTCAGGGATTTATCTGGGCAGTCTCAGAATTGGACATGAGGGGAAGGGAAGGGAAAGGAAAGGAAAGGCTAGGCAAGGCTATTTTGAGGAATGATTATCTCTTGGAAGAAACAAAAATGGTTGCGTATGGCAATGTACTTAACTCACTTCATTCGTACAGAACTGAGATTTGAATAAAAACAAGAAACAGAAATGTAACACTGATGCACTGGGCAGAGGGAGTTTGGTGCTCAAGAGGTTGATGAGGTGAAAGAAGAAAGAAGAGGGTCATGGGTGATGGATGAATGTGAGCTGACTACAAAAGTGATTGACCAGTATGAATGAAGCCCATGAAGGTGATTTGGCCATAGAGAGAAAATGAATCCAAACAAAAAGAGACATAATTCTGCTTTCTTTTCCCTTTCCCTATCACACGCCTTAAGTTACTTTTGCTTGGTACTAAGCCCTTTTCTGAACTTTGCACATACATTGCTTACTCGAAAGGGAAGCATGAGAGATACCTATCATGCTTCCCTTTCAAGTAAGCAATGTATGTGCAAAGTTCAGTGATATAATGCGGCATATATATATGGCATAGTATCTTTAGTAAGATTATTAAATGCAGAGAAATGAGGCTCTTATAGATTTTTTATCTTCTTTAATCTGATTCATTTCTGCAAAATCCAAGCTGCACTCAAAAGAGCCAGTGGAATGAGACAATAATAATTCAATTAGCAATATTACAGGCAAACTATGAATAAGGAAAGACCAAAATGTCAGGGAATGTGTTAAGGTAAAGGTAAAGGTAAAGGTTCCCCCGCACATGCGTGCTAGTCGTTTCCGACTCTAGGGGCCGGTGCTCATCTCCGTTTCAAAGCCGAAGAGCCAGCGCTTGTCCGAGGACGTCTCCGTGGTCATGTGGCCGGCATGACTAGACGCCAAAGGCGCACGGAACGCTGTTACCTTCCCACCGGAGTGGTCCCTATTTTTCTACTTGCATTTTTACGTGCTTTCGAACTGCTAGGTTGGCAGAAGCTGGGACGAGTAACAGGTGCTCACTCTGTTACGCGGCACTCGGGATTCGACCCGCCAAACTGCCGACCTTCAGATCGACAAGCTCAGCGTCCTAACCCACTGAGCCACCGCGTCCCTTGGGAATGTGTTAGTAAGCTGTAAAAGGCTCAGCATGAGAAAACCAGCTATGTTATGTTTAAATCATCCCTATTTTGCATGCTGAAATGTTGTGATAAAAATACATGGAAAAAAAAATTGGTGTTTTGATTCTACATTACACATTGGCGGACAGACATCTGAATGTGGATTTGTTGACAAAGCTTCCCATTGAATGAAAAAGACACTTAACCAGACATGAAGGGAAAAGACAGGAGGAGATAAACAATGGGACATAGACGTCATTTGTTTTACAAGAACACATTGAACAGATTGTGTCTTAATTTAGAGTATGGAGATTCTGAAGAAAATTGGAGGGCTTAAGATGCTCCGAGTTGCCCTCTAATTAGAAATCCTTTTTTGCTGTTTGGCATCAAATCCCCTAGAAAACAGATGTTTGAGAAGCCTGTAGCATATTTTGCATTTCAGGGTGTTTCAGAAGTTATATTTCTGTTTTATATGTGATCTTTGAGAATTATTTAATGCATGTATATAGTAACTTTAAGAATTCCAGTGCTAGCCCTTTGTGTTGTGCAGAAGGGCAATATCATCATAATTTTGTTTGGTTGACATTTTTAAAAATCTATTTACTTATATTTCATGTTTCTAGACTGTTTACCTCCCTCAAGGAAGAGCTCTAAGCAGTGTACTGTATAATTTCTAAGCAAACGGACGCAATTAGCTTTCATCAGATTAATGCAATATTGGAACAGGGTTTTGATTTAGACTAAGCATTTCTCTGTTCGTTTGTAGGGTTAAATATTATGCCTCAAAATGAATATACTTATAACTTTCATAAGTTATATACTAACCCATCCTAAAAGTACACATATCCTTTATTTAGTGATATATTTTTTTACTGCCATATTTCCCAAGGACACATGGCGATGCACAGACAAAATCAAAATGCACTACAACTACTAAATAAATCAACATAAAACATCAAAATCAATAAATATTAAATTACAACAGAATGAGAAGTAATAGAAGTGGGCCTTCGGTGACCAGCTGTCAACCCCAGATGTCCTTGTGAGTAACTCCCATCTTCAGAGATTTCCTGGAGCTCAGGAACAAAGGTGTCATCTGGAACTCTGGAAGGAAGGCTGTCCAAGGGGGCGGGCTCTGCCCCCAGAAAAACATTCATGTCTCACTCTCCTTTGAATATTCTATGAGGGGATGGAACCTGTAGCTTTCTCCGAGAATAGGGAAAGGGTGGGGTGGGGGCAGTGGCGTAGCATGGGTTGTCAGCACCCGGGGCAAGGCAAGTAATTTGCGCCCCCTAACCCATGGATTTTAGCACTCGAGTCTCTTCCACTAGATTAGTTAAAGAAACCCTTACCCCCTAAGCACATGTATTGTTTGTTATGAAAATACTGATGTAATTAAAGTAAAATGCATCTAAGATGTTGCGCCCGGTGCGGCTGGCTTCCCCTGCACCCCCCACGCTACGCCACTGGGTGGGGGGCAGTTAGGCTAGATTGGAAGGAGTGGTTTCCTGCAAGCAACCCAGTGCCAAGCCATGTAGGGCTTTATAGGTCAATATCACAGTGTGACTTGCACCAGAAGCCTAAACTCAAGTATTATAAATTAATGCGGGTTACCAACTGCAGCTTATGAGTAGTCTTCAGGGATCGTGCCATTGAGATTATTATAGTACAGGTAGTCCTCGACTTACACAACAGTTCATTTAGTGACTGCTCGAAGTTACAACAGCACTGAAAAAAAGTGACATGACTTATTCGGATGCTTGACACCTGGTTCATATTTATGATGGTCTGCAGTGTCCCAGGGTCATGTGATCACCTTTTGCGACCTTCTGACAAGCAAAGTCAAAGGGGAAGCCAGATTCACTTAAACAACTGGGTTATTAATTTAACAACCGCAGTGATTCATTTAACAAATATGGCAAGAAAAATCATAAAATGAGGCAAAAAACGTAACTTAACAAATTTCTCACTTAACAATATAAATTTTGGGCTCCGTTTTCAAGGACTCCCTGTAACCTAAGCAGAAAGTGACAAGGATATGAATCAATGTGGCTGGGGCCTCATCCTTCAGGAGTTGTGACCCTGGGAAACTGCCCGGTGATTGATCTGCTGTTTTGGGAAACTGTTACATACCCGAATAATCTCTCAAGTAGTTAAAGGGCCAGACAATTTCTGGGAAAAGAGGAATTGCTGAGACTCAGGTTCAGCCTATTTCCCCCATTCCAAATGCTTACTTTTTCCAGATAGTGGGGTCAGGACTTTTGTCACGTCACCAGCCTGGTCCAGGATAGCGACGTATATCTGAATATTGAATACAGATGTATAAAAAAGAATGCAGGTGGGTAGCAGAGATAACTGTATTTCTGCTTTGAAAAGTTACGTTGATTACAGGTAGTCTTCAACTTATGACCACAATTGAGAACCCAAAATTTCTGTTGTTAAGTGAGACATTTACTAAGTGAGTTTTGTCCCATTTTATGACCTTCCTTGCTACAGTGGTTAAGTGAATCACCACAGTCGATAAGTTGGTAACATGGTCGTCAAGTGAATCTGGCTTCCCCATTGATTTTGCTTGTCAGAAGGTTGCAAAAGGGTATCATGTGACCTTCAAAGGAACAGCAATGGTCATAAGTATGAGTCAGTTGCCCAGCATCTGAATTTTGATCACATGATCACGGGGATGCTACAAAGATCGTGAGTGTGAAAAATGGTCATAGTCACTTTTTTTTCAGTGAACAATCACTAAGTGAACTGTTGTAAGTTGAGGACTAGCCATATTTGGCTTTCTTCGACAGAACTACATTTACATAGTACTTCATATTGTAGTTACATAGAACGAGCCAATG
The DNA here is from genome assembly GCF_947247035.1 of Vipera ursinii. Taxonomy (NCBI): domain Eukaryota; kingdom Metazoa; phylum Chordata; class Lepidosauria; order Squamata; family Viperidae; genus Vipera; species Vipera ursinii. The sequence continues at coordinate 130,275,078 of NC_139512.1, forward strand.
GCTGATTCTATATAACTACACCCAACCAGCCACTAAACCAGCACCCTTATAGTTAGTTCTAACACCAGACAGTCACACTAATTGGGTCAAAAATTGGAAGTACATCATCTCTGCCCTTTATTTCTAGAAAACACTTGGTATCCCTTATGCTTCTGCCACAGGGAAAGAGTGGCAAAGACTCAGGACACCATTAGCTCCTCCATAACGGCCAAGAAAGGAGCAATAGGCATGCCACAGCCATTGCAGATAGTCAGTATCTGGAAGGTGTTTGTTTTTTATCAGAACTTGGCACTGAGTTCCTGAATGGAGGAGTGGCTTGCATTTTCAGCCACTCCTTCCACCCAGCTCTTCCCCCCCCCCCCCCCCCGGAGCTTTATTTATTTAGGGTATGGCATATAAAGACAGGGAATTCTACACATGCTAGACACAATGCAGTCCTGACACCCTAGATCACTAGTTTATTCTGTTCAACACTTGTGCCCCTATCCTTGGTGCACCACAGGGATGAGCTAGCTTTATACCAATTAGCTAGCAGTGCACAGGTTGTTGACTCTTCCAGGCTCCTCAGCTGGATTTGCCTCACCTTGTTTCTCCATGCCTCATGTTTAGCCAGATCCAGCTGCAACTTCTGCTCTCTGCACACAGGCAAGCAGCTAAGTTTTTTCCCCCACCAAAGTGCTACCCATTTATCTACCGGAAAGCTAAGTAAGTAAAACATCATCATCATCATCATCATCATCATCATCATCATCATCATCATCATCATCATCATGTTGGAAGGCAGGTTGTTCCACTAATTAATTGTTCTAACTGTCAGGAAGTTTCTCCTTATTTCTAGGTTGCTTCTCTCTTTGGTTAGTTTCCATCCTTTGCTTCTTGTCCTGCCTTCAGGTGCTTTGGAGAATAGCTTGACACCTTCTTAATTGGGTGAATTTTGCTATCTCTTTTGCATTGCTGACTGGTGGGAATTAGCTTCATCTTTGCTATCCTAAAGCTAAACCCATCTTCCTTTGGAATTAGTTGACTCAGTCAATGGATTCCTTTTTGGGTGTTTTACAACTTGCTAAGCCTTTCTCCATAATATTTGTAGTGCTAAAAATCCAGAAAACTATGTCAACATGAAGTTTGCTATCTCCATTCCTAGTCCCATCTTCCTTTTTTTCTTTTTTTTAAATCTCTTTTCCCACTCACCTGACTTCCCACTAGGCAATGGGTGATAAAGTCTAACAGATTATATGACCTGTGGCTGCTCTTGGGCAGAGCTAGTTAAGGAAGATCACATTAACAAAGTACAGCTAAGGACTGCTTAAAGACGTCTCATTGATGAACTGGGAATGAAATGAATGCAATATCCTGGAATCAGAGTAGAAAAATAGATGTTGCCAGGACACGTTTGATGCATTATTAATGTGACAGAGAAAAGGCTCTGGGCTTGGGAACAGAGTCACAAAGCTAGTTGGAAGTTCCTGATTAAACAAAAGTTTCATATATTGGTAACAATTAACTTTAAAAAAGAGAGATCAATGTTTAATAATGAGCCACACTTTCGCTCTGTACTCCTATTACAGATTCACGGAAGCTTAAAGCTATTTTAGTTGTGCAGTATAACCTGCTGTTAATTCTAGTGCATATTTCAAAGGAAAAACAACAGTAACCTTCCAATCGATTAAGTAACATTTAATCTCTTGAGATCTATGTTACTATTTATCTTGATTAGTTGCTAATTTGGGAGTTTGTCTCCCTGGTAAATCACTCTCTGGATTTTTTTTTGTCTTACTATAATGTTGCTAGTATGATTTGCTATTGCTTACTCTCCTCCTGGGTTTTTACAGAAGCATACATCTCAGAGGGTAGGTGAATGTCACAACTCCAAACACAGGCAAATAAATTAAGATGCTATCATTTTACAAGTGCTGATAGAAACAGATTGTGGGTAACTCTATTTTCTTTTATTGGCATGCCTGTGTAGTTTTTAAAACACTGAGAAACAAAGTAAATAAAACAAATATAAGTAAATAAACTCAATATAAACAAGACAAAGATACAACTTTTTACCACATGGAGATAACCATAAACATAAACTAGGGGTAAGTAACCATGGCCCTTTTATGATCTGTGGACTTCAACTCCCAGAATTCCTGAGCCAACATGGCTCAGAATGGCTGGTCCAGAAATTATTGAGAGTTGAAGTCTACAGGTGGTTAAAGGGCAATGGGAGCCATCCCTGGTTTATGGTTAAGCATGTTCTCAGCACAACTGGCTCAGGAATTCTGGGAGTTGAAATCCACAGGTCGTAAAGGGTCCATAGCTGCCCACCCCTGCCATCAACAGTACTCTGAAGAATATAAATGTTAAGGGTCTACATGTTTTCATTTGTGACATCTTACAAAGCAATAACGTTTTTGTAGGCTCCAAGCTCGGTGTGGGGAAAAAAAGACCAAACAAGGCTTGTCCAGACTATGCAGTATTTAATCGAATAAACAAACAACGTGATAGTGACAGGAATGATTCCAACATGTGATACTTCCCGACCAAAAACACCAGAAAGTGTCTTCCTGGGTGGTCATGGTTATAAGAAAGGTTAATTCTATTACCGTAACAAGTTCATCTCTTTGGCTTAAACACTGATACTTTGGATATCTGTAAATTCACAGCCTGTCAGTCTCAGCAGTACCAAACATGTCTTCTGAAGAAAAACGTTTTTGGCCTTCATGCGGACAAGAAGTTTCAGGCCTGCAGAAAAGTAAAAAGTCAGCAGAGGTGGAGGATTTTCCTTCTGTAAAGGCTCCTCCTGCATGAAGATCCACAAAGCAGGAAAGGCTTCCGATTTTATTTTTTAAAGGGGTCCCAAAATGGTGACCCTCGGACCAGACTTGTCAAAAAGCTTGGAGTCTTCAGAAAGCTTGAATTATCCAAATAGAGAAAAGGTTATAACAAGTGGCATATAATTAATAAAGGAAAGGATAGGCAAGCCAGGAGACAATATTACAGTAGTGGCCAAAATTGTGGAAACCTTTTGGGAAATGTGTACAGTAGAAATGACACCTTTGGTTTAAGTTTCCACCAATTTTTCTTCTAATTTCTTTATAACTGTAGCCTTGTTTACTTAATAATACTATTTTACATTGCTTTCTGGGCAACCAGTCAACTCTTTGCACCATTACTTTAATTTTATTACATTTTACAAGCTCACTAAATGAAAGAACACAGAAAAACCCAACCAACTTGATAGCGATCACATAACACACTGACAAATGTCCTCAACTAAGTTGGCGGCGCCTGGAATGGCTGCGGCTGCATTGGCTCTTGAAGGCAAATAGTTTTGGGAGGAATAGTAAGGGCTATAGGCCACATGATCAGGAAATTTTAATGTGTTTGAGCAACATGGTGGAACTAAGGTAACATACGACATACGACCGACAATCTTTGCTGGCATGGTGAGTTTCTAGTTGTTTTGGAACTGTTGGTGAGACTGTTAAAAGTCATTGGCACTGTTTGAATTTGTTCTACCAGCAGCAAGATCTGACTGCTGGCCCAGTGATGGATTGTACTGCAAATCAGGGCTGTTTCCAGAGGAGGCAGAGGAGGAGAGGACCTGGAGCTTATGGAGCAAAGGAACTGGATAAGGCTGTCGGCAGGCCCAGAGGAAGAGAGAGAGGCTTTTGGAGGAGTTGGTGGCGGCGGCAGCGTGCTCCAGGGGCAAAAAGAAGCAAGGCCTCTTTAAGGAAAAGGTGGAAGAGTCAGGATCAGAAAAAGGAAAGAAGGCGAGGTTGTCAGAATACAAGCGAATTTGAGGGCTAATCCACATGGAGCCCCATTTCCATCTGTCCTGTTTGCCATCATTCACTCCCTAGAGACTAAAATGGACAATGTGAAATTTGAGCGGGCCACAAACAAGAAGTATATATCGGAGGTGGTGACCCTTTGAGAGCTGTATGCAACAAAATTTCATTTTGATGTATGCCGATTGGTGTACATTCAAAGTGACAATAAAGTTATCATCATTATCATTACTACTAAGTGAATGTTTTTCAAGTTATTGTATGTTTGAGATGTCTGGGCTTCAAACCTTTACTAACTGGGGAATTTTGGGAGTTGAAGTCCACACATCTTGCCAAGTTTGAAAAATCTAAGTCATCAAAATCATCTTTTATCATAGTGGTCTTCTCTTGTCTAGCGGCTTCTTTCTGGTATGTGTATAAGGACTAGTCAGAATGGGCATTGGTTTGGTATATAGAGCAAGAGCTGTGGATCCCATACATCAGAGAGGGAGGACAAGCTGGGTTGAGTATTACAAATGTTACATATAAATATTTCCGCTCTTTATCATGAGAGAGAAAAATATTTAAAAATGTATCTTAACTTTAAATTTAACTCGAGTGGTTCTTAGCAGAAGAGTAAAAGGTGCACTTTCTAAGACGTTCTCAGAAGAAGAGTTTGAATTATGAGAAGTGATGTATTGCCTCCTCTAAAAAAGGCCCTGTAAGTAGATATCTCCCACCTGCCTTTTTTTTCTGTACTAGATTGCTTACAGAGAAACTCCTTGCATGCAGTAGTTGCTTTCTCCTGGAAATGGATCCATATAAATTAATTTTGAGCTGAGTTTGATTCCGGGTACCTTTACAGAAATAGCTATGTAGCTTCTTGGCAACAATAAAGAATGACTTGCAAAAAAAACCCAACACTGACAAATGTCCTCCTCTCAGCTTCAATACATGACATCAATAACTGAATCCTACTGTGATCTGATTGGCTCATTGCCAAAACAAGATGACACCTGATTGGCTCTCTAAACACTCATGCTCATTGGCTACAATCAGATGAAGGAAAGCTACCTGATATCAACCTAATGTCAAGGCTGCTAACATCGGATGTTCTTGCTTTGACAACATATGGAGATGCATATGGGGAGGAGGAGGAATGTGGTGGGAGTTAGTTAGACATAACAATATTGTAATAGTGTGTGAAAGCAGGGGCTTTTGAAATAAGAGATGATAAGAAATGGCAGTTTGGAGAACAGGAGGGAAAACCTGCATTTCAAACTAATTGGAGAATGTGATTTATGACTGTTAATTAGAGGAGGGAATTGTGTTTGATACTATGTGCTAAGGGGAGGAGTTTTCAGATTTTGGCTTCAACCATGTACATGCCGATGCCATGCAACTTGACTAAAGATTCTTTAAGGTAGACAATGCCTCGAAGTTCTTTGAAGAGTTTCATCTGTCAGAACCATGACACCTAAGCAAGTTGTGTTTCCTTTTTCTGGTTATTTGGCTATAACTTTTCAAAGAATATAGTACAGATACGTAATTGAACAAACATTGTTGCATTACATTCTTGCTTAAATTATATTTACATTGATATATAATTTTATGGTACTATTCCAAAAAAAGTGGTGTTATTGGCTATCATACCTCAAAAATACACTTTTCCTAAAACATTTCCACAATTTTGGCCACTACTGTAGTTTTGGAAAGACTTTAAGTAATACAATCTTTTTCATTTGATAATATATTTCAGGTATAAAGTGAATGTAATCTTTGTTTTAAAGACAACACATGGTTTGGTTTGAGGTTATGGCACAGTGGGATTAGCCTTACTTTGCCGATGGTTTGTTTGGTTGCCATGGTTTTAAAATTAATCTATGAAACTAGTTCAGTATGGAATCCGTATGATGGATATATTTGCTCTGTTCTCCTCTGTTCAAATTGAGAGCTAGTGTTTCCTTTCAGTAAGAAAACAGCTCAAGTGTATATCTGTAAGAGCACAGTTTGAAAAATTGAGATATTCTAAGAAAGACAATGAAATTTCAGAATACTCTCTGTGGGAAATTCTGGTTTTGTGTGCATGCTTACTTAAATCTAGGTTGCATGAACAGTAAAAATTAATGCCAGATATGTGGCTTGGGTCATTTCACATTGCAGGTAAGGGTTTGCACGGCTGATTTTCTCTTGGCTCAACAAATTACCTAGTAAAATAGACCGGTGGTTCTCAACATGTGGTTTGTGGACACCTGAGGGGCCACGATATCACAGGGGTTCCTTGAAGGTTTGAAGAAATGTTATGTTTTAAATCTTGAGTTAAGTCTTGGGGGTCTGTGGCCAGGGTCTGTGGCCACAAAAAGTATTTAAAGGGGTTTCATGGTGAAGAAAAGGTTAAGAACCACTGAAATAGACCGTTACTATCTGCCTTGTTTATTTGTTTGGAGAATAACTAGTTCTGGCTCCTAAATTGGGGGAACAATAAAACAGTATTCATCAAAGTGGTGAACAGTTTGCTCAACAACCTGTTTCATTTGCAAATGATAGGAAAATATTATGGGAAATAATATAGTTGAAAAAGATTGATATTGATCCTACACACTCAAGCAAATAACAAATGATGAGAAAAGTGTACGATTTCCATGACACTTCTTCAGGTGTGGACTTGCATTCTGCTGATAAAAACAATATCCTGAAGACATGAAAGAAGTGTAATGGTTATCAGTATGGAAATGAAGATGATGCTAGAGATTGGCTACACAGATTAAGAGGAGTTTAGTTGCTATTAAAAATGAACAGCACGAGGTGAATTTAATAGAGGAAAAAAATAGACATAAAACAAGAGTAATGTAATGGTTCCAGAGAAGGAAAGGCTGAAAAGGCTTTGCTAGTGATTTGCTTGTAGATAATTGGAAAAAGTTGTACTTTTGTTGACCTCTAGAATCATGGTTTTAATGCCAAAGTTTTTGTGATGCTAAATATTCAAAATCTTGGACTTTCAAATTGTTTGCACAGAAAAATTTAGCTACGGCATTTTAAACAATGTGTTTTTATGATAATGCAAGGACTGAACAGAGGCCAAGATATTTTGGAGATTCCATATCTCAAACTTTTTGCTAAAAATAGATTTTAAAATAGGGAATAACCATGATTCTAGTTAAGATTCTAGGAAGTAACATCCTTATTTAGCACAATTCATTAGTCTCAGTGTTAAGAGAGTCATTCAGAGGATATGTTTGTTACTTGCCAAATAGCAAAAGGAGTGCAAAATGAACTGACAATCAAAAGAGTAAAAATATATCTGGCAACCATGAAATGAATCTAAGAAAGAAGCAAAGGCTGACTCTGGAAATAGAATTTATTAGAGTAATCAGATGTGTTTTTGCTGGAGGAGGAATGAAAAAAAAATCCATCAGAAACAAAATGAACTCTGGCTCAATTTCTAAGCCAAATTAGGATACAAGAATTATAACTAAGACAATGAAAGGGCAGAGGGTATTAAGGATGTGGAGAAGAAAAAACATAAAACCTGGCACAGGATCTTAGGATTAGACTGAATAGTTCCAGGTTCTACATCTACATCAGCTGTGGAAGCTGAAGGATTTGAAACAGAATGACTGTATCGAGAGAAAAATATGGTTGCCCTTCTGGTCTCGTGGAGGAAGAAAAAATGCTATGAACTCCCAAATTACTTTTTAAGCTTAGTGTCATGTGAATAAAACCTATTTTGTTAATATATGTCAGAAAAGTACTGCAAAATTCAGATTTAGAACACCTATCCAGAATGTCAAATGCAGTTTGTTGGCCACATCTGACTATGCCTAGAGACCGGCATCCAAAGATTGCACTAGATTGAATGCCTCCTGGAGGAAAGAGGAAACAAGGTTGGCCTTGGAAAACATGGCACCAAACACTTAAGGAAGATATTAAGGTTATTACTGTCTCTTGGGACAAAGCTGAAGATGTTGCGAATGATTGAAACTGCTGAAAATCACTTGCTGACCATTGTGCTCTGCACAGGATCGAATGATGATGATGATGATAAAAATTAGAAAAGTGGGCTTATTGAATAATATAACAGGCAAAGGTGTTTCATGAAGATAGCCAAGAAAAGAAAAGATATAGCAGCTGCTAATCAAGTTCTAGCCTCAGACATGCTATGTGATCTTGCCCTGTTGAATTTCCACCTGAGGACAAACAGAATGCAGCTATAGTCATATTTAGCTCTGTCTTTCCAAAGCAGAGGAGAAGAATGGGCAAGGTGACACAAGTGGGATGAGTTGGCTATAAAACTTGTTTAGTATTGTTGCTGCCATATGGAAAATCACTGTGGTAATTTCCACTCTAGTAGGGACCTAGAACTGTCCCAGTGAATCCCTGTATCTAAATTTGAATAAGGACACATGCCACTAAGTCTAGTTAGCAAATATGTCTGTTTATCGAACATCAGAAAATATAAAAACAATTAAGTGATGAAAAATGGGAGGTGGGGGGAAGGCAGGCATTTTTGTCATTTTCTCTTACAGTTTTTACTTTGTTAAAAAATTATTCGATTAGAAAAATTTCTAAAAATTGTTTACATTTGGATTGGGCCATATTAAATCTAGTAAATTATTGTTTTTTACATATCTATATCAAAATTGCAGAACTTTCCAGAACCACTGGAAACAATACTATGGATAATTAGCATGGACAAAGGAAAAGAACTTTCATTATTCCACCTTGAATTCTTTTGTGTACATAACAATAGCAGAATGCAGATGGAAAGTAGGACACCAGGTGATCCTTCCTCTATGTTGCACCATTAAAGAAGGACTCCTGAGAATCAGACAATTTTAGAAATGGTATTTTTATAGCAGTTTGCCCTCTGCTATTTCTTTACCTCATTTTTAAATCTCCACTTCCTTAAGTGTTTGGTGCCTCTTTACTGTCCATTTTGTCATCTTTCACGAATTCATTTAGCTAAACTGTCATCCTTAGATAAGCCAAGCTGCACCTTAATACACAGTACGCTTCCCTTTTGTTCCTCCATTGTTAGAATGATAAATTAATGAAATGCCAGACTGAGATTAAAAATGGCTTTCCTACCAGAATGACAGGGCAGGTTTTCCACTCAAAGTAGGGAGAGGGGTAAGATATTTCACATACTTGGAATGTGCTGATGCAGTAACAGGAAATATTACAAAAGGTATACACTGAAGAAATGTTTGCATAGAGTAGCCAGGTGAAATTAAGTTCATTAATATTTTAAAATATTTTTAAGAGACACAGAGAGCAAGATGGATATGGTTCCATTTTGTACAAAGGCTGAATTTTAGCATCTGACAATGAAAGTAAAGAGTCTCCATTTGTCTGAATTATTCTTGAGTAAGAGCAGCTTGTGCTCTGCAAAATCCTTGCTGAGGATAAGCATGGGCAGGAAAGGTAGTTGGGAAATTTATTGTGCAAAACATATGCATGTATGCAGTACTTGGTGGGAAACTTCCAGACAAGTATCTTGTTTGAAATGAAATTGTTGTACAGGAAGTAATGAGATTAGAAACAGCTGGCCAACAAATGGAGATACTGTGATGTAAAATAGTCTGTACATTCATATTTGCAAATCCAAAAATGAAGCCAAGAATCTTTACCAAACTATTTCCTTTGTTGTGATTTCAGTGGTCACAGTTGGTTGTATGCTCGTATTACTGATTTCCATTTAAGCTTTCCTTCCTCAGTCACAAAAGCAGAACCTATTCTGAATGCTGAGGAATAGTTGTTTTGTGACTGCCCAGGGAAATTGCCCATTCTCCAAGAGTATCTATCCATTTTGCTATTTCCTCATGTGGCAAACCGTAATACGTCTGAAAGAGTTTTTAAAGGATATCATCCAGCTGTTTGATGTAAAGAAAGCATGAATTATATAGGGTACTGTATATCAAAAGTCAGACCTATAAGCTAAACACAATAGATTTTATTAATTAATACTTTTTCAGAGAAAATGTTACTATACTTAAGAAAGTTTAAAGGTCATACGTCAAATAAGGAAGAAGGGGTTTAGAAAAAATGGCAACCAATTTCAACATTTAAAATAATTTATATAATACATGGTCTACAGAGCCTGAGTTTGTCTTTAGGGAATGACTTGTGGTACATGCATGTATTATGTATTTTGCTTCAGTGGATTTCTACTTCTAACTTTTAGTTAATCTGCATGTGTTTGCCTATGGATCAATGTAGTTCTCAGCATAAAGGCATTCTTTTTTAAAAAAAATCTATTAAATTTCTGCATCCAACATGAAAATACAAACTAATGGAAAAGTCAGAAAAGGGGAAGAGAACAGCAAAAGAAATTAAAAGTGATAAAAATACATCCAACAAATTTATACCAAAGGTAACCTCCAACTCTCTTTTTGTTCAGAGATAAACAATACAACAACCCCTCTAAATTTAAACAATTCTGGGAGTTGATGTCCACACCTCTTCACGTTCCCAAGGTTGAGAAAGACTGTCCTGTAGTATTTTAAACCTTGGGTAGCCTGAGAAGCCAGCCTTTTGAGCCTCAAAAATTGAGGAGACTGACAAGGTTTTTCTTGCGAGAGTTTCTGAAAAGAGAAAAGAAAGTTAGTGAGGAGACTCAGAGAAGGAAAAATGAATAGTACCATTCAGCAGCAATAAAGATTAAAAATTGGGACCAACCTCTGCATTAGCTGAGAGATTCCAACAAGCAGTTGTTAGCATCCTCCCCTTCTGGTTGTTTTGTAAAAGGATTTAGTTGGGTTAGTTCTGTGTCTTCCATCTCATTATTTTATCTGTTTGGTTATTATTTGCTCTATGCTATTCAGTTAACTACTGGTATTTTTTATTTCTTATTAAACTTTTATGCCATCCATCTGCCCCATGAGGTGACTCTGGACAGTTACAAGTTATAAAACAAGTTTTAAAAAATGATCAAAATATTAAAACATTAAAAACTACACAGATTAGAATATTGTTGTTTTTTTTAAAAAACTGTACTAAAACAGAAACTAAGCATACTAAGAGATGGGACGGGATGGGGATGAGGACATCTTACCCCGTCAGCCACCTCCAGCAGTGAGCAACCCCCTTGGGGTCCCAGGCCAGCCAACAAAGCCAGGTGTCAATGCTGCAAACATTGACGTGTTTTTGCACTGACAATATAAAAGACAGCCTTTTGTTTAAACTGCTTCACTTTGAATCTTGAAGGGAGGGAATTTTCTAATGACTATTTTGAGAAGATTAGAAAAGCCCCTGTACAGAATGGGAGGTGAGACCTCATATGTAAAACTAATTGGATAATGTGATTTATGATGTGTAGATTGTTACATATTCACACACACAACCCCCTCACATCTATAAGGGATTCCCGGCAGCCGTTGACAGCCATCAAAAGGCTGCCGCGGCATTCCCCCCCCACACACGCGGCTAGCGGCCGATTCTGACAGCTGTCAAACTGCCGCGCATGCGCAGTACACTGACAGCTGTCAAACTGGCCGACTCTGACAGCTGTCAAACTGCCGCGCATGCGCAGTACACTAACAGCTGTCAAACTTCAGAGAACCGCACATGCGCAGCTCAGCCGGAGCTGTCAAAGCTGCCAGCTGGCCCCCGGCAACAAGCCGCTACAGCCGCGCCCACCTTAGCCGGTCTCCCTCTTATTGGGCGTCCTTGTTAGGCGGGAGAACCCCGCCTGTTTATTGGTTCTTGATGTTGTTGTTGTTCCTGTGCACTATAAATACAGGGGATTCCTGGCGATGCTTCGCCCGGGACCTCTGCCCAATAAACGTTGTTTTGGACCGTGCCTACTGTCTCCTGTCGTCCCTCAAGACAATCCACCTGGCGACGAGGATGGGATCGGGGTCTGCTTGTTAGCTGAAGTCACTAGCTGAAGCCACAAGTGAAGGAGGGAAGCCGTCCCACCAGCTGACACTGCTGAAGTCACTTGCTGGTTGGGAGAGTCCTCCACGCACACCACCCTAAGCAGACCCGTGGATCTGACAGTATGGCAAATCTTGGGCATTTCCGAGAATTCGATGTCTCCCAGCCCGAGGGCTGGGAATCGCATCTCGGGCAAGTGGAGGGGTATCTCCTCGTCAACAACATTGTCGAGGATCGCCCCAAAGCCGCGGTGCTCCTTTGCCTCAGCGGCCCGGCGGTCCATGATGTCGCCGTAGGGCTCTGCGACCCTGCTCCGGTGGCTTCTGTGCCATACGCCGAGCTAGTCGACCGCCTCAATCATCATTTTTCACCAAGACGGTCCGAGTTGTACTGGCGCCTTAACTTCGCCCGCCAGTACCAACGACCAGGCGAGCCGGCCAAATCATTCATAGCAACGGTCCGACAAGCGGCCCGACGCTGCCGTTTCCTGGACCTCGAGGACCGCATAAGGGACCAGGTCATCGTCGGTCTGAGAAACCTGAAGCTCCAGAAGAAGCTCGTCACTAAGCCGACGATGGACCTGGCCGAATTAACGATTGAAATAATGGCATATGAAGATAGCCATCGGGAAGACGCGCTGCCAGCGGGAAATCCCTTCACAGGGTCAGTCCACCACGACTGCCCTAGAAATGCCGACCCAGGAACGGCCGAGCAGAAGACTGAAGTGGACGCCATCCGTCCGAGACCCGCCAACCCCCAGGCTCGCCGTGAGGGTGACAAAAGACCAGATCGTCCGGCTGGAGGCTCAAGGGAGACCACCAATCGCTCCAAGTGCGCCAGCTGCGGTGGCAACCATGCCAGGGCATCATGCAAATTTCGAAATGCCAAGTGCCATGGCTGCGGCAAAACTGGCCACATTCGCTCTGCCTGCCGCAGCACCGACCGCGAGACCCTTCACGACCTGGAGGCGGCCCCGGAAGGTAATATTCCCTCCCCCAAATTGCCAGGGAAGTCCCTGTGGTCATCTGTCATGACCACTAGCACGGACCAGGGGCCCTTAACCACCAGCTTTATCCGCCCCAAAATTAAAATTCAGGTCCGGATTCAGGGAATCCCCTGCGAGATGGAGGTGGACTCTGGGTCCTCAGTCTCCATTCTGTCCTGGGACACTCTACAAGGAATCGCGCGTCAGTGCAGACGCCGGTTCCCTATTACCCCCTCAAAAATACTGCTAGCCGATTTCCAGGGTGCCCCTATCAAATTAAAAGGGGAAACGAGGCTCTCTATTAGCTATCAACATTTCCAGGGAGAATTAACAGCCCAGATCGCAACAGGTAAACGAGCCAGCCTCATTGGCCTCGACTGGTTCGAACCCCTGGGGATAAAAATTATGGGCGTGAACCACTTTCAGCCTCACCAATTACAAGCCGTCTGCCAACAATACGCAGACGTTTTTGACGGGTCGCTGGGGAAATTCAGTGGCCCCCCCATTGACCTAAAATTAAACCCAGAGGTCCTGCCCATCAGGATTAAGGCAAGAAGAGTCCCTTTCGCTCTCAAATCTAAGATAGAAGCAGAGCTCGACAGGCTAATTGGACTGGGAGTCATAGAACCCACGGAAGGGGGCACTTGGGAAACCCCCATAGTCACCCCTGTCAAGCCTAACAGGGAGGTCCGCCTCTGCACGGACTATAAAGCCACCCTGAATCGTGCTTTGAACCCCCACGCCTACCAGTCCCAGCTGTCAGGGACGTGCTTTCTTCTATTCAGGCAGGCACTATATTTGCCAAATTAGACTTAGCCCATGCATTCTTGCAGCTGCCAGTTTCAGAGCAAACGGCCAATGCCCAAACCATAGTCACCCACCGCGGAGCGTTCAGGGTGAACCGCCTGCAGTTCGGGATCACAGTAGCACCTGGAATATTCCAGGAAACCATGGAGCGAACCCTTAAGGGAATCCCCGGGGTCTGCCCTTACTTCGATGACGTGCTCATCGCAGGGGAATCCGAGGAAATACTAGCTGACAGGCTGCGAGAGGTGCTTCAAAGATTTCGCACCGCCGGCCTCAAATTAAAAAAAGAAAAGTGCTCCATTGGAGTTCCTTCTACTGAATTTCTGGGGTACAAAATTGACGCTAATGGAATCCACCCCACGGATTCTAAGGTCAGAGCCATCAGGGCAGCACCACCTCCCCAAAATAAGGCAGAACTACAAGCCTTTTTGGGTCTCATAAACTTTTATCATGCCTTCCTCCCCCACAAAGCTTCCATAGCTGAGCCACTCCATAGGCTATTAGACAAAGGAGCCCAGTGGCTCTGGACCCAAGCACACGACAACAGCTTTAACAAATTAAAACAACTCCTTTCAAGCAAATCTACTGTAACCCACTACAAAGACAAAATGCCCCTCTGTGTCGCTTGCGACGCATCCCCCTATGGCATAGGCGCCGTCCTCAGCCACCTCCACAGTGATGGAACTCAATCCCCCATCGCATACTACTCCAGGACCTTGTCCAAAGCCGAGCGCAATTACGCGCAAATTGACAAGGAGGCCCTAGCATTAGTGGCGAGCGTGAAGAAATTTCACGATTACTTATATGGTCGGCACTTCACAATTTTTACTGACCACAAACCCCTGCTAGGGCTCTTTACCTGGGACAAATTGACCCCGCAAATTTTATCCCCCAGAATGCTTCGCTGGACCACATTCCTAGCAGCATACTCCTTTAAAATTGAATACAAACCGGGCAAGGAAATGGGTCACGCAGACGGCCTTAGCAGACTGCCCCTGCCCAACTTCGACCCAGACCCCGCACCCGCCGGCCAACTCCTGGCTATCCAGGAATTGCCTGACAGCCCCGTATCTGCAAAAGGAATAGCCACAGCAACCAGCAAGGACAAAATCCTGGGAAGGGTTCTAACCTGGGTCTTAACCAGCTGGCAATCCACCTCCCCGGGTCCAGAATTTCAGCCTTACTTCCTAAGACGCCATGAACTGTCAGCCCACCTCGGCTGCATCCTTTGGGGCAGCCGTGTCATCATACCCACCCCGCACAGGCAACAAGCTTTAACCTCCCTTCACGATGGCCACCCAGGTGTGGTCAAGATGAAATCCCTCGCCCGCAGTTACTTATGGTGGCCAGGGCTCGATGCAGACATTGAAAACTTTGTAGCTACCTGCAACATGTGCCAACAGACCAGGCCACCTCTCCCACACGCCCCTGTCCATAAGTGGGAGGTGACTAAAAACCCCTGGTCCAGAATTCACATCGATTACGCCGGCCCCTTCCAGGGACAAAATTTTCTTATAATAGTGGATAGTTTTTCCAAATGGCTCGAGGTTATCCCAGTAGCCAGCACAACCTCAGCAGCCACAATCAGGGGATTGAGGAGGGTATTTGCCACCCATGGGTTGCCTGATGTCATTGTATCTGACAACGGCCCCCAATTCACCTCTCATGACTTCCAGATTTTCACCAGGGCCAACTTGATTAGGCACGCCACCTCCACGCCCTTTCACCCCTCCACGAACGGTCTCGCAGAGGCCATGGTGAAGGCGACTAAAGAAGCCCTAAAGAAAATCATCTCCGGCGACTGGCACTGCAGACTGGCGAAATACCTCCTGGCCCAACACTCCACACCTTGCACCACCACCGGCAAGTCTCTGGCTGAGCTCTGTTGGGGGCGCCGCCTGGTCACAAAACTGGACCGTTTGCACCCCGACAGGGCAGCCGCCGAACCAACCCACGTGCCAACTGTCAAAGTCTTCCCTCCCGGCCAGCCCATCTGGGCAAAGAACTTCGGGACCGGCGACAAGTGGCTACAAGGCGTGATCTCCAACCAGACTGGCCCAGTCTCCTACCTCATCGACTTAGGAGACGGAAGGCTCATCCGGCGACACGCTGACCAACTGAGGAAGCGGGTGCCACAGGACTGCAGTTCCCGAGCCCAACCGGGCACGCTAATTCCCCCAGCGGCACCACCAACGCCACCTAGCCCAGTACCACTCGTTCCAGACATCGCCGACGATCCCCAACCTCCAAACCCCGAAACTTTCCCCGCCGAGGAAAGGGAAGACCAACCCAGCACAAGCCAGGCCAGCCCGAGCCTCCGCCGCTCCACCAGACCGCGGAAAGCCCCCTCGTACTTGGCGGACTATGAATGGGCCGGCAGCAGGACTAGTGGAACTGACCCCAGCTGAACTTCCAGGGGCAAGGGGGGAAGGGGTGTTACATATTCACACACAGAACCCCCTCACATCTATAAGGGATTCCCGGCAGCCGTTGACAGCCGTCAAAAGGCTGCCGCGGCATTCCCCCCCCACACACGCGGCTAGCGGCCAATTCTGACAGCTGTCAAACTGCCGCGCATGCGCAGTACACTGACAGCTGTCAAACCGGCCGACTCTGACAGCTGTCAAACTGCCGCGCATGCACAGTACACTGACAGCTGTCAAACTTCAGAGAACCGTGCATGCGCAGCTCAGCCGGAGCTGTCAAAGCTGCCAGCTGGCCCCCGGCAACAAGCCGCTACAGCCGCGCCCACCTTAGCCGGTCTCCCTCTTATTGGGCGTCCTTGTTAGGCGGGAGAACCCCGCCTGTTTATTGGTTCTTGATGTTGTTGTTGTTGTTCCTGTGCACTATAAATATGGGGGATTCCTGGCGATGCTTTGCCCGGGACCTCTGCCCAATAAACGTTGTTTTGGACCGTGCCTACTGTCTCCTGTCGTCCCTCAAGACAATCCATAGATAAGGACCAGGATTGTGTGTGTGTTACGATGGGTTTGGGGGGGAGGAGATTTCAGATTCTGGCATCCCTCCATAAGTGCCGATGTTTCGTTTCATTACTAAGACTTTTTAGTAATGGATAAAGGGGTTTTTTTTTGGTTTTTTTTGAAATTATTATGAATAAGGGCACCTCTATGGACATGGTTTGGGATGCTAGCAAGGCCTATATGAGAGGGGTGTTGATATATATGAATAATAAATTTAGTTGTGCTGTGGAAGCTAGGAGGAAAGAATTGGAGAATGAATTAAAGGAAAAAGAAAAGGCTTTGATTTTGAATCCAGAGGATGTGAAGTTTAAGGAGGCTATTAAACTGTTAAGAGGAATGGTTTGAGTATATCTAGAATAAATATGGGACAAATGGATTGAGTATATCCAGAACAAATATGGGACTAAAAAGTTTTATGTAGTATTTGAATAAGTATTTGAATAAGTCTTCCCTTCTTTTTTCTTTTTCTTTTTTCTTTTTCTTTTTTCTTATTTTATATATTTTATATTAATAGTGTTTGTAGTTATCCTATATGAGTTAGAGAGTGATAGATTTTAGAATTTACGGTTGTTAGCATATGGTTGTATATGATTCTTTTTTTGTTGTTGTTTTTTATACCTTGTACTTAGCTCTGGGAAGTCGGGGGGGGGAGGGGGGGAGGGGAAAGGAGGGAGGGATAGGGGAGGGGTAGGGGGGATTGTTAAGAATAAAATGTATGATAAAACTTTTCAATAAAAAAAGACTTTTTAGATAAATAATATGCCTGCAATTTCTTTGAATTGTCTCATTCGTTGGAACCATGACACCAGGTTTTGATCCCCTTCTGGAAGGCCAAAAGGAGGGGGCAGTTCTCACCTCCACTGGCAGAGCGTTTAACAGGGATGGGGCCACAGCAGAAAAGGCTCTTCTTGACACCGCCTGCTTCAATTCCTTAGCACAGGGGTCTTCAAACTTGGCCCTTTTATGACTTTTGGACTTCAACTCCCAGAATTCCTCAGCCAGGCACACTAGCTGTGGAATTATGGGAGTTGAAGTCCACAAGTCATAAAAGGGCCAAGTTTGAAGACCCCTGCCTTAGCAGGTGGGATTCATAGCAGGCCTCTTGTGCTGGCATGAGTGGGGCGGGTTTGTTCCACTGGGAAAGACGGGCTCCTCTGATACCCTGGAACCATGCCCATGTATTCTTCATCCTCATCCATTGCAATGGTCATTATTTTGAATTGAGCCCCATAACATTGCAACAAGAAAGGGCCACAAAGAGAAAAACTGGGGGTGATGCTGTAGTTGTATGACATTAGTATTTTTGATATTGATCCATTTACTCAGTGAACTCAGTAAATGGATCACATTAGTCTGCTGATGCCCTTTGAATGTGTGTGTTTCTCCTACATAATGCTTTTTCCACAAGGAATTGGCTTGTGTTTTTTTTTAAAAAAAAAGAAATCTCAAGGAATTGGTGTTAAGAGCCCATCTTTTAGAGCTCCAAGTGATACTGTGTAATAATTAAGAAAAAGGGGGGGAAATGCAGAGGTTTGACATGAAAACCACAATTATGAACATTTCAGATACTCAAGGCAATTTGACAAATTTAGTATGAAATGGGATGTAGTTTCCACTGCAGAGCTAGCGGCTTTGTATCTGCTTTTGCGGGTAGTCCTTGACTTATGACCGTAATGGAGCCCAAAATGAATGTTGCTTTGGTTAAGTGAGTTTTGATCCATTTTAGAACTTTTCTTGACACAGTTATTAAGTAAATCGTTGCAGTTGTTAAATTAGTAATACGGTTGTTAAATGAATCTGGCTTCCCCATTGACTTTGCTTGTCTGAAGGTCGCAAAAGGTGATCACATGACCCTGGGACACTGCAATGGTCACAAGTATGAACTAGATACCAAGCATCTGACTTTCGATCATGTGACCATGGGCTACTGCAAGAGTCCTAAGTGTGAACAATGGTCATCAGTCACTTTTTTCAGTGCCATTGCAACTTCGAACGGTCACTCAATGAACTGTTGTAAGTTGAGGACAACTTATACATAGCTTTAAAAATTGTGGGAAAAATGTATCTTTTTTAAAGGAATTGTATAAACATAGGGCAAGCATATTTGGGAAGAATGTGATTCCCCCCCCCCCTTTCTCTGCTGGCCTTCAGTAATACTTCTCTTTATACACAGAAAATAAGCAGAGGTTAGCTACTGTTGGGGAACTCTTAAAATGAAAAGACTTCATTACAGGCTAGTGAACAAAAATGGCTTCTAATCCAGTGGCGTATCTTCTGCCCAGCATTGCTTAGCTTTGGGGCTAGGAAATTATAGGTTCCTTTGTCTGCCATAACTGTTGTTGTCCTGATGGTGTAGGTGGAATTTCAGCTGAATAGTCATTATTGTGTAGGGGGGAACGTGAATTGCATTCACTCCTCACTGTACCATGGCAACCAAAATTTTGTCCTCCCTCAACTCTTAAGCAACAGCTGAGCTGCCTCAAGGCAGCCTAGAAATGACTCATGCACCTTGGCAGAAAGCAGACATGCATCTTGTTTGGGAAAGACAGGAAACCTGAACTTCATTGGGGTTTATAGGGAGGATAAAGTGATGATTTATTGGTCTAATTGCTATTTAAGAATGAATGAAGAGGAAGCCGGCAAGGCCCAATCAGTAGTAACTACCATATGGCATTTTACTTACTTTTGATGATCATGTTTGAAATGTTAAAAATCGTAAACCATAGTTCTTATTTGTAGCATTTAAGTAATCATCTACTTGTACAGGCATGCAACAGTTCATTTAGTGACTGTTCGAAGTTACAACAGCTCTGAAAAAAGTGACTTATAACCATTTTTCACAGTTACAATCTTTGCAGCATCCCCACGATCATGTGATCAAAATTCAGATTCTTGGCAACTGAATCATATTTACGACTTGCTGTTCCCAAGGTCACGTGATCACCTTTTGTGACCTTCTGACAAGCAAGGTCAATGGGGAAGCCAGATTCACTTAACAGCCGAGTTACTAATTTATCAACTGCAGTGATTCATTTAACAACTGAGGCAAAAAAGGTCATAAAAGGAGGCAAAACTCACTTAACAAATGTATCACTTAACCACAGAAATTTTGAGCTCAATTGTGGTCGTACGTTGAGGACTACCTATACTGCAGTGAGAACACACTGAAGCTAGGTGATATGGTCCAAAGAAGCTCTTCGGGGAATGAAATTCAGATAGTTCCCAGAAAGAAGTGATTTGATCCCTAATCTTTGTTTTTCACACAGGATACAGGCAGGCCAGTCTTCCTGCATAGAGCACTTACCTACATACATTCCCTGCTTCCCTGCAAACCCAACTTAATAGCTGTAGAATATGGATATTAAAGGGAGAACAGCATTTTGATGGATGTTATGCATAGGCTTAAGGTTTATCTCTCATATTCTCAAATCTGTAGTTTCAGTGAGTTGATATAAAAGCATGCATTTGGAGAAATCCTAGCGACCGCTAGTAACTTTAATATATAATTTTATATTTTTGAAATTGTTTTAATTTTTTTAATGAAGCTGCCATCACGCCACCTCAGCAGATGGACAACACCTAATGGACTTTTACTGATTTTAGAAGTTAACCAGGATTAACCTTGAATGAGATATCATCAGAGTTTTAAATTTGAGTGATTTTTTTTTTAAAAAAAAACTTAGAGAAGAATGATCTGCCACTTCCTGGTAATAAAATTGCGCGGATACAATCACCAGGAATCAGTCTTGAACTGAAGGCATCGTCGTTCTCTACTGCTTATATTTCAGTCTAGATACTGTAACAGTAGGATGGAAAATGAAAAAACAAATGCACTAATTCCATACTGTAGTCTGATCATGCAGAATGCTTCATAGATAAAATGGTAGGTTTTTCTTTAGAAGAAAATTGCAATGGGTCAAATTTTTAGGTCATCGCATCTTTTCAACCCCAAACTGTAGAAATTCACTTTCTATTGATTTGATAGATGAAATAAAAAGGTCAGAAGTCAATACCTTTTAACTGAATATTGCTCTTTTTTTTCTTTCCTTCATTTTTTTTTTTGCAGGATCTTTCCGCAATGATGGGTTGAAAGCTGCTGATGTTCTTCCCATACTAAAGGAAAAGGTGGCCTTTGTTTCAGGTAAGTTCACAGTCTTTTCATTTCCATTCTGAAGTTTAATTAATGCTACCAAAAATTAGAAAAGTATAGAAATAAAGAGTAATACCTAATGGTTTTGTTTCTGAGTTTCACAAGATGTTAAGAAACAATAGTTTATTGATTGGATTTAAATGTTTTAACAAGCAGAATCCTAAGGGTAACTATTAAGCCATGTTGTACTGCTGTATTTTAATGACATTTTAAACTCTGTTTTTAATTTCTTTCCTTTATTCCTTGCCTCCTTGAGAAGAATTTCTCTGTGAAATGATACATATGGATTAAATGAATAATGTCTAATGTTCAGTCTTTGCCATCATTACTTACTGTAAGATTCAAACAAAAATCCTGTTTGTTGAATCCAAAATATTTTTTGTATTTCAACTTTCATTAGCCCAAGATTGGTCAGAAGCAATATATAGGACAACTGTCATTCAAAACATCTAGTAGATCTCTGGTTATCTACCCTACTGTCAAGCAAAATGAGGAGAAGAATAGAATATATCTTCCTAAACTGACATTAAATTACAATCTACATGCTATTTCTTATATGGTTATTGGATTAAACATAATTAGTTGTTTTAAACTTGTGCAATGACTGTTGTATTTCTCTGTAATTTAGCATGATGACATATGGTTCTACATACAGCTAAAATTAATTAGAATTTCTGCAAACCTCAGATTTGGTTCCAATGCTAAATTAAAATAAAATGGTTGGGCTGTAGTTCAATAAGAAAACAGCAACATATTGAAAACTGCATAACACTCTCACATTATATCTGTAAGATAAACTTCCTTCTGTTTTGAATAGTTGAAAATTAGAAATAACGTAACCAAAAAGTAAGGGGTAAGTGTCAAAAAGTCAGATCAGAAGACGGGATTCCAGTGGGGCAAGATAATAAAAATTAAACAGGCAAGTAAATGCTGATTCTTGAACAAAAACCAAAATGTCTTAAAGACACATTATCCCCATTGTTGGGTGATCAAATACAGAAGATGATCAAACTCTCACACCTTTAATTATAGTGTGAATAAGAAGTGAAAATAGTTTCCAGACATAATTCAAAGTGTGAGTTATGATTCATAAAACTGACATGACTTGTGAGTAGGTTATTTGACATATTATATTCTTTCTCTCTTAACCTGCCTGAGATTTAAGATTCTCAGTAGTAGCCTTCTTTATTCCCCAGAGGGACATTTGCTGTTTCCATTGAGGTTCTGAAATTTGCAGATAAAATAAGGCTGGGAAAGTTCATCTTAATTGTTCTCCTTGCAGCAAGTAAATATGTTTTTATCCCAACTGGCTTTTGTTCAAATGGGCTTTTACTGATAGTTGTTGCTTACATTCCTAATTATTTATTTGCTTTTCTGCTTTATTTGTCTGTCTATTCTGTTTTGTTTTTAATTATTATCCATTTTGAAGTGGAAAAGCAAGAGGTAATTTTAATGCATTGTAAATTTTGTGAGCCGAGAGTCACTTAGATGAGAAGGGCAGTCGTAGAAATTGAATGATTGACTGAATGATGCGTGTAATAATTGCATAAATAATGAGACTTATTTCCACATTAACATGGGTATGCTGTATTTTTTGCCAGAAGGTGAATAGACAAATCATTGTAGACTATTCCAAGTTCATGCCTTTGGAAACAACACTGAACTGAATGTTCAAATACATTAATTACAAATAAAAAGATGAATATTTTTACATATGTATATGTGCTTTATGAATTTATATCCAATCCTACGCTTTCCATGTATGATCCAATATCTAATATCTTACTTCTGGATATTGCCTACTTAAAAGCTATGTGAATTACCTTGACCACTGACCTAAAATGGTAAAATAGAGTGATGCTCAAGTTTAATAGATATCGGTCATGCTTCATGTAAGCAAGATTCATGTAATTGCCATTCCCATGTCCTTCGTGTATTGCTCAATTGGTAGCCGTGCTCTTATTAGAGATCCTGGTTAAAAAAAAATGATAATTTTACTTCTGCGATTTGTAACAGACTTGGAAAAAAGCAAACTGCATTAGGTGACTTTCTTTTGGACTTAGTCATTTAAAATACTGCATCTTTTGTTCTGAAGTGTAAATGGGTTTTTTGGTTGGGAAAGGAGATTTTATGCTGTCCTATGGGTAAATTGTTACTAAAGATAATATAGCCTGAACTCGCAGAAGCTGAAAGAGTTACCATCAAGTCCTCTTTTTAAAAAGATGGTAGAGAAGACACTTGAGACTTCTCTTGTCCAATTGTGTTGCTTCTTTGTCTCTGCATGAAAAGGCAATCACTTCTAACACAGCAAATTCAATAGCAATCTTGCCAGCTAGGCTGCCTCTCAATAACAGGCAACAATTACCGGTGGCTTTTTTGGGGAAATGTATCTTTATGGTTTATTTGGTGCCTGAGGAGCATTGTTCCTAATCTGTTGTTGTTCCTTATAGTCTGTCCTGCATATCTCTGCAAAAAGCCTGAGCTCAAAAATGAATTTTGCTTCTCCTTTTCCACCCAAATCACATGAGCTCTCTCTTTCCTTTCATATATAGGTACTTACTTTCAAGTGCCTTCCTTTCTCTGTGCTTTGATTTCACACTTTTGATTTTCTTCAAAGTCTTCCTTCTTAGAAGATTTGGCCTGCTGTCCTTTGCTGCTATCTTTTTAAAACTGATAAGAAGTGTGGTAGCTGTTGGGTCCAGATAACCCAGGTGCAAGCCAGCTTACATTTCAGAATGGACAAACTACATTCCCCCCCCCCTCCATCAAAAATGTCTGAGAAAAAAAGTTAGATATTAAATTTGAATGTACATTTATATTCATATTTAAAAGCAAAAGTGTTGTTTTAAAACCTTGACCATTCTTTAATACATCTAAGTAGTCAAGCTTAAAGAAACCTGTTTTCTTGGTTTGTTCACTTTCAGTTTGGTTACTGGAAAGGAATTCTGACATCGCTACGGTAGGAATATAACATTTATACCAACTCAGAATATCAATACTTCTAGATACAGTTCAAGATGCTGGTGCTCACTTTTAAAGCCCCGCATGGCACAGAATCTTTGAAGGTCTCCAGTTACCATTGTATCTAATTTAATTATTAAATTAAAATTATTTTTCCTGCTGTAATACCCTCCTTTTAGAGCATGATTTTGCTAAAGTGAGAGTAGCCTCGACCTTATTGGCATTTAGCAAATCCCTGAAAACTTGTTTCCTTCAGCAGCCTTAAGGATGCCAGAGAAATGGGAAGTCCCCAAGACTGTTACTCTTACAGGTAGTCCTCAAATACAAAGTTGGTTTTCAAATGGAAAGAAAATTGGATACATTTTTGTCTTTAATTAAAACAGTTGATTTTGCCATTTCTGCCAGCTCCATTAAATTTTCCATCCATTCTTCCATTGTGGGAATTGACAGATCTTTCCAATTTGTGTACATATGGAATTCTCTCTGCAGTCAACATATATAATAACAAAGTACATTTTAAAAAAGGTTTTTATCCATATATGAATATATACATATTCAAAGGCACATTGGCTCCAGCATCATCATAGCTTTGAATGGTTGCTAAAGAAATGATGGTAAGTCGATAACTACCTTTATGTAAAATGCTAATTCATTCTCCTGCAGTTTTTATTTTATTTTGATTTAACTGTACTTGTGTCTAATTGATTTAACTGTTGCATGTTTTAAATGACTATCAATTGTGCCCCTCTCAGAATCACGTTTGTGAGATGAGTGGCTATATAAATCTGATAAATAAATTATTAATAATTAATTTATATCCATTATTATGAAAGCTGAAGTATATTCAGCAACAATATATACCCACCTACATGTTTTGTTTTGAGTTTCAAACAGAGCAACCTCACTTAAACCTTTCAAGTTGGCTGTGTTACAACTTGAGACTCTTGAAATGGCTTGAATGTTCTGAATTCTGAATATGACTGGATCAAATGTTGATGCTCTGCAATCTTAGCTAGAAAAAAAACATTAGGTTTTTCAATTAGGAGTCAGTAATCAGCCCAACTTCCATGGTTAGAGCAATTAGCATGCCCATGATACCATTCAAGGCTGTTGTGTGTTTTGTTCTGGCTCTGATTCTTATTTATCTATTTATTCAATTTACTGTACATGGCTGCCTATTACCAAGCAACTCTGGGCATATAGAAAAGGTTAAAAAATTACAATATGAAAAGTAGACTGTACAAAAAAATAAAATACACTACCCCAGGGACAGCATATTACTTTATATTATTTTACTACATAATTATAATGAGCTCATATACCATCCTGGTCCATTGTTTGGAGGAAGATCCAGGTTTGGGAGGTTTTTAAAAGACCAGCAGGCTTGGGACCTCCAGAGGGATACCTCCTGAACTCCATAAGATGACACTGTTTAATATATGGGCCCAAATCAGCAACTCTGTTGAATTTTGCAGACAGGTTAAGAATAACTGGAGACCTGCAAGTATCCGGGTTCTGTGCCATGCAGGGTCTTAATAGTGAGCACCAGCATCTTGAATTGCACCCAGAAGCCCATCGGTAGCCAGGGAAATATTATTATTAGGAATATTATACTGATGTCTTAAGGTTTTATTTATACCTACTTGTACTGCTCCATTTAGGAGCAGCTGTAGTTTCTGAATGGTCTTGAATCCTAGTTCTTGTTTGAACTTTGAACACGCAAAACATCTATGACAAGGTCAAAACAGTTCAACTTGCACTGTTTTACACATTTCTACCTCTCCTTCCCCAGGCAGATACAGTATGCAGCCTGTCCTGATCTTACATTACTCTTCACAACTTCACTGCACATTGATGACACTGTATCTAAATAGCCCCAGCAAGCATATGTCACATGGCGGCTTAGTAATATCTGAAGGATCACAAATTTTCCACTCATACAAGATACAACTATTAGTATGAAGGCAAATAGCCTTTTTGAAAGATATGTGCTAGGAAATTACTCTGTGTGAATGTTAGCCGATGGATGCAAAAATTTGGCTTTGACCGCTGCATCTGTTTGTGGAAATATTTAGAAGGAGATTGTTAATAAGGAAAAAAAAACGAGAGCCAAGAGGAAGGAAATGCAATGTGCTGCTGTTGTAATATATAAAAAGAAGAAAATAATACCAATTGCATTTGGAAGCCGTTCTCAGGGACAGAGAAGTTACATTCCAATTCAATTGTTTGTTAATGACATTTGCTGACATTCACGCCAGCCCTTGTCCTTGCGTAAAAAAAGTGTTCACTTGGTACAAAAAAGAAAATGTTTTTACTTGGAAAAGGTCGACGATCTAAAATAGAATAATACCTATGGTTGCTCCACGAAAGGCCATTCTTTTTGCATTCTGCTATATCTACATTCCCAAGAATATTTTAAACATTTTAAAGTATCCCTCAAGCTAATTTTACAGTTCTTTCTGTTCTTAGATTGTAAAAACAATTTGCTGGTTAAGGAAGGTCGGTCTGTACCAAGAGCTGAATGTGAAGAGTTGGATCACTCTGTACCTGCTGTTTACATACAGGAAAGCTGCTTTAAACTCTGGCTTATTACTAAAGGAAGATTTTGGGTTTTTATTTTGTTTTTAAAATTTAATAAGTTATAGAAGTTACTGGTTTGGTATCCATGCACTAGGCAAATTAATACTATATCTTTCTTTTCTTTTCTTTTCTTTTTTCTTTTCTTTTTTCTTTTCTTTTTTTTTTTGTGTAGATCACTCTGAGTTCATGCCGACACTTGACAAGAGCACTTATTTAACTGGCTAGTTGTGAAATCTAGACTTAGCAATGCTCAAGAATTATCTATCAGACTAATTTGTGAATCGAACTGCATTATCTTTTAGTTCTCAAATTGCATTCAGAAATACATATTTTTGAATAGGTTTAAAAGTCAGATTACTTGGGTTAGGATGCTGAGCCTGTCGGTCAGAAGGTTGGCAGTTTGGCGGGTCAAATCCCGAGTGCCGCGTAACAGAGTGAGCGCCTGTTACTCGTCCCAGCTTCTGCCAACCTAGCAGTTCAAAAGCACGTAAAAATGCAAGTAGAAAAATAGGGAACACTACGGTGGGAAGGTAACAGCATTCTGTGCGCCATTGGCATCTAATGCCGGCCACATGACCACGGAAACATCCTCAGACAAACACTGGCTCTTCGGCTTTGAAACGGAGATGAGCACCGGCCCCTAGAGTCGGAAACGACTAGCACACATGTGCGGGGGAACCTTTACCTTAAGATTAAATGAATTTATGAAAGGATAGGAGTAAAAATGATATGCAGCAGAAATAGACTCATTCTATGCTTAGTGGCGGATCTTGTTCCGTGCTATTGAGCTGAGAAGGTTAAGGGAGATGTGGTCAGCATTCTGAGAAGAATGAAGGCCTTTTTACCACTTGGATGGGGAAGATTAGATTAGAAAGTACCAGGGCTGCAAAGTAGACTGGAATTCAAAAAGAATTGTGGAAAAGGAAAAGGGGAATTACTCCTACATGGTTGCCAACCACGTTGACATAGCCATGTAGTTATCAAGAATTCAGTTTGATTTAGAATCTTCATATGTATCTCTAATAATAATGCATGGCTTTGCTTGCTTTATTAACATATTTTTTCCAAATTGTTTGAGGAATTAAATAAAAAGCAGTAGTATTGCCCTTTAATAACTATAGGTAATAAAGTAGCATATTTGTTTCTTTTTTCCTATTAGTAATTGATACATGACCATGGTACACCAATGAAAATACTTCAACATTTCTTTTGAATGTTATTTATTTAGATTGGATTAGGTGAATTTTATGTCTTCTAAAAATTAGCTGATATTCCCCCCTCCCCCGGGAATAGTATATCTATAGATTTAATATTTGTAAACCAAGAAAGGTTTCCTAGTTCATTTAACAACCACCATTTTAGATTTTGAATTTAAGGTTCAGAGTGACAAATTTGAGGAATTGGATTTCGTAAAAAATCAAAAAGAATGAGTGCACATCAGGATAAATATAAATATCAGACATCTGTTTTTGGCCTTTTCCATGGTAATAATTTCTATTCCATGGATAATTTCTATTATCCAGCTTACTAAAACTTCAGTTTGCATATTAAGACTCCTTTGGTTCATTGGTAAGGCAAAATGGATTCACTATTTATTAAAGAGCTACAAATTGCTATGAAGATTATACTTTAATTATGTGTGAACAATTAAGCTCACCCAGCTGGTGAGATTTGTTGTTCAGCCGAAGCCAGAAGTATGAATATAACCTTCAACTTTAGATAAAGTATACCTAAAGATTGTACTTTAAAAATATATATATGGCAAGTTTTTAAATTAACCTTATCCTGTTAAATACTGTGTATGTCAAATTATTCTGTTATATGGTCATTACCTTTCAGGTTCCTACAAATCTCTTTATTAAGAAATATTTTGCTTCTGGTTTCCAAAGTTTGAGGGCTAAATTATATTTACAATAAACAGCATGGCAGACCATGAATAGGGCTGGCTTTCGGTGTAAATTGGTTTTCAGCATGTTCATGGGATTTTTATTAGCATTGGACAAACTCTCTACTTCTAATTTTGCAATCATTTTGCAATTATATTGTCCAAATGGCTAGAAATTAATGGTAAATCACTGCCATTTTGGGGGGGATAAAAGTTATGTTTTAAAGAGAACATAACGACTAACAAAAACTAATACAAATTTAAGAGAACAAAGAAAGCAAGAGAAAAAGGAAAAAGGGCAAAAAAGAGATAAGAAATAGAAAGAAGCTTCTGATTTCCTTTGCAGCAAATAAAAATGTGATTATAAAGTTATCTCTTACTCTATGATTACAAAAAAACCCTCACTTTTTTCTATTATCCAATCTTTTTCTAATCACTAAAACCACAAGTCATAAGTGCATCTTTTTCTGTTTCATGCAAAAAGTCTATAAAGGTCCATCAGTCATGAATGTAGATTTCATGTTTTCTCTAATCAAAGAAGTTAATTTAAACATGTCTGCAGGTTTCATCATCTTCACCAACCATTCTTCCATTGTGCATAGTATCAAATTTTGTGATATTTGAATATATAATTTATTCTTGGTGTAGTTAATAAAGTTTTATGGCTTTTTTCTTTACCTGTTCATTAGTCCCAAAATAAAAGCCTCTGATTTTATTCTAGATTAATGTATTTATTTATTTTATTTTATTTATTTTAATTAAATTTTTATACCGCCCTTCTCCCGAAGGACTCAGGGCGGTGAACAGGGCATATCATAAAACTACAAAAATACAAAAGTTAAAAAAGAATTAAATTATTGCCCACAGTAAAAACAATAAAAATATATATAAATATTAAAACCCTAAGTAATTCCCCATCAGGCCAGGCCAGCTTGTTCAAATAAATGGGTCTTTAACCCGCGCTGGAAGGAGCGGAGATCCGGTGCCATCCGGAGCTCAACCGGCAGCTGATTCCACAAAGCCGGAGTGCCCACAGAGAAGGCCCTCCCCCTGGGGGCCGCCAGCCGACATTCTCTGACTGGAGGCACCCTGAGGAGGCCCTCTCTGTGGGAACGCACGGGGCGGAGGGGAGTCGACGCCGGCAGCAGGTGGTCCCCGAGGTATTCCGGACCCATGCCATGTATGTATCTGCATCCAAAATTTGTTGGCTTTTACATGTCCACCAAACATGATAAAATATCCTTCATGTTGTTCACGTTTCCAGCAAAAATTTGAAATACCATTATATATTCTAGACAATTTCTCTGGTGACAAGTACCAACATTACATCATTTTATAAAAAGTCTCCTTAAGGTTGAAATATAATTAAATTTTAATCCTTTCATCACTGTGCCATTTGTGATATGAAATGGGCCTATAATGTGAACTGAATCATAGTAGTTGTTCTGCTGTCACTTAACCATGACTAGTTAAGTGATGTCTTCTTGAAAGGAATAATGACCTGAATCCAAAAACTCATCATAATATTTTATTTTTTATTTATTTTATTTTAATTCCATTTTATATCCCGCCCTTCTCCGAAGACTCAGGGCGGCTTACAAGTTTAGCAGTAGCCTTCATTCTATGTATAGGCCTGCTTATTAGGGCTTTCACACACACACCCAAGCGACATTATTACAAAGTCAGCTTAATTGCCCCCAACAATCTGGGTCCTCATTTTACCTACCTGGGAAGGATGGAAGGCTGAGTCAACCTGGAGCCTGGTGGGATGCGAACCTGCACTAATTGCAGGCAGCTGGTGTTACTTAAGGAGCCATTAGCCCACTACAGTTATATATTATATCTAGTACACATTATGCAAAAGTCACATTAACTTTTATTCCTTGAAAAAAGTCATAAAACTAATTCAAAAATGAGAGTAATGTTACTTGTGTTCATTTTTTAAAATTTATAAGTGTTTTGATCTCTGCTCTCAGTTCTCTAAATGTTGATTCAAAGCAACCAACATTTTTGGTATTTTTGAAAAGTATATTCCCCCCCCCCCCCCGGATTCAGTTTTCATGTGATTTTTCACAAATCATCATAGGGAAAAGTCAATTTCAGTTTTGCTAGACTAGTTCTTGCCTGTAGATTTAATAGCATTGATTGTCATTTAAAAATCAAATATATTAAGAAAATGCCCAATTGTCCATCCATCCATCCATCCCTCCATCTCTCCATGTATCCCTCCATCACTCTCATCTCTCGTCTGTCTGTCTATATCTATCTATCTATCTATCTATCTATCTATCTATCTATCTATCTATCTATCTATCTATCTATCTATCTTTCTATCTATCTATCTATCTATCTATCTATCTATCTATCTATCTATCTATCTATCTATCATCTATCTATCTATCTGGAGAGTTTGAAATTTGTACTTGCTAACCAATGCTGTTAGTGGGCACTCCTAAACCTTTGAAAAATCCATCTCTTTGAAAATGCAGAATAATCACCATTTTTATTGCTTACTTTTTTTTAACATAATGCCAGTTTCTAGTTGAGGTCTTAGTAGTATACAATAAACCAGAGAGCTGGCCTAATGACTCAAGTGGTGAAAAATGAGAGGAGATCTTTACAAAGAAGCTGCAGTTTGGTCATTTCCGTCTTCCTTTGGCTCACATGATGTAATGTGCTTCCTGATTAATTTTCTAGCCATTGTTTGTTTTGTTACAGGCGGCCGTGATAAACGAGGAGGTCCCATCCTGACTTTTCCAGCACGCAGCAATCATGACAGAATAAGGCAGGAAGATCTTCGGAAACTTGTGACTTACTTGGCTAGTGTACCAAGGTAAAAGTTAAAAAAAAAAAAAAAGGCCTTGACGTGTTCTTGGAAACCCTTTGGTACATATTGGTGTGGGAAAAAGAAATTCTTCTTTTGTGCTCATTCCCTTTCCATCTTATTCAGCCAAGTCAGAATGGAATGGGGCGAAGGGACACAGCCCATGGCAGACAATGAATAGAGATAGCTTTCCGTGTAAATTGGTTTTCAGTAGAGTCCATGGGATTCTTTTATTAGTATTGGACAGACTGTCTATTTTTCATTTTGCAGGTACGTTATGCAAATGGATGGAAATGAAAGGCAAATCACTGTGCCATTTGTGATATGAAATGGGCCTATAATGGGAACTGAATCGCAGTAGTTTTGCTGTCACTTAAACATCATCACTGGTGTCTCTTTTGAAAGGATTAATGTCCTGAGAACAAAAGCTCATCATAATATATATTACAATTGTTATCATAAGGAGTTATATCTAATACGTGTTATATATAATTCACATTAATTTGGGTTTCCTGGTAAAATAATAAATCAGTAGCCCATGTGGCAATCCCCTCATCAGTACCTTCTCAACTGAAAATCAGGAACCACTTTGTCTGAACAGGGCTTTATTATCGTCTAACACTGTATTGTGCTGCCTGATTTAGTTTGTGTATGAAGGATAGTGAAGGAAAGATGAGGAAATAGATTTGTGGGGGGAGGGAATTTTCCCAACGTTCAGTATAGTTTTTGAACTTTCTGTCTGTGGATAATAAAAATCTGCCTTGAATAAAAACTCTGAATTAGCTACATTTATCAATAAATGCACAATGGCATATTTGATACCAACCCAAGCATGCTTGTATGTAGAAAAAAATAGTGGATTTTAGTTTATTTCAAGCATTACTTTGTTATTTCTTGTAACATTTATTACCCTATAATGAAAGTCTCAGAGCAGCTTTTATAAAGTATTTTTTAAAAACTATACTATTTAATAGCTCACCATTCTAAAACAATCATGATACTTAGACTTTGCAGCAAAACAATAAGGCTTTTAATTTAATACTTGAAAGAGAAACATAATAATGTAGGAATATTTATTATTTTGAAATCAAGTACTAGAAAAAAAGTGGATTTCAAGAACTATTATTTATTATTTATGGACAGAACGCTCCAACTTCTATATTTCTGTGTTAGCTCTGCTTCAAAATTCATCATCTACCTGTCTTTCAGATTGCTAAGGCAATTAAATTAATTTTAAAAATTGACGTACAAATTTAATTTGCTACAATTTTCAATTTGTATTTTTTGCTTTCTGTGGGAGAACAATCAATAGTGAAAAAGGAATGTGATTATCCAATTGTCTCTGAAGTGTGTGTATTTTGCACTGGGATTTACCCATTGCACATGGACTGGTAAACTGTAAAAAAAAGAAAAAATATATATTTTGTAATTGTTATTTATTTATTATAGCCCAAGGTTGGCAGCTTAAACTATTGTATAAGCAAGGTATATACATACATACGTATGTATGTGTGTATGAATATATATGAATGGGGGGAAAGATAGGAGTTGAGCTCAATAATTGAAGATAATAAATTAAAAATTTTACAGTATTTAAATTACAAATACAAACCATGAGGTTTCGGATAGCAGTAGCTATGAAATTCAAAATTTACTCACTTTCCTGAAAACTTGACCAAGCATACAGTATAATGGTATATGGGAAAGCGCTTGGGAGATGGAGGGAATAGATGCTGCCTAAAAAGTTGTCAGATAAGGGGCAGTATGGCTCATGGGTGGATGATGAGTGGGGCAAGGGCTCAGAAGACACCCCTCTAATTTTGGGGGCATGAAGGTGGAGAGTTGTACTTTTAGATTTACAAGAGCTTTGTTAATGTATTTTAACAATAAAGTAGAATGAGTTTATTGGGTCATATTTCCTGCTTGGTTTACCGGATAAGGCTGATATACAAGTGGTTCTTGGATTGTAACCACTAGTTCAAAGTTATAAAAATGGCACTGAATGAGTTGTCCTTGACCCTCCAGCTGTCGCACCACCTCCACAGTCATGTGATTGTGATTGGAGTGTTTGGCAACTGACT
Source organism: Vipera ursinii (assembly GCF_947247035.1). Taxonomy (NCBI): domain Eukaryota; kingdom Metazoa; phylum Chordata; class Lepidosauria; order Squamata; family Viperidae; genus Vipera; species Vipera ursinii. The sequence continues at coordinate 130,307,971 of NC_139512.1, forward strand.
TGCTCTTATGGCAATTGCAGTAGCCCACAGTCACATGACTGTCATTTGCAATCTTCCCTACTTGCTTTCCCCAGGCAAAGTCAATGGGAAAGCTGGCAGGGAAGGTCACAAGTTTTTTTTTAAATCCCATTTATATCCTGCCCTTCTCTGAAGACTCAGGGTGGCTTACAATCTAAAGCACAATGTGCTTAGCAATAGCCTTCATTCTATGTATATACCTGCTTAATAGGGCTTTCGCCCCCCACCCCAAGTTGCTTCTATAGGTTATTCTCAGGGCTTTTTTTTCTCATAGAACTCTCAGAAGGGTGTTCCGGCAACTTTTTTTTTTCAAAAACAAAAAACAAAAAAAAGCTCCCTCTGAAAGCCTACTGCTAGGCAATCTTGGCCCTTTTTTATGACTCGTGGACTTCAACTCCCAGAAATCCTGAGCCAGCCATGCTGAGGGGAAAGGAAAGGGAGAGGTTTCCATGCTGGCTCAGGAATTCTGGGAGTTGAAGTCCTTGAGTCATAAAAGAGCCTGCACTAGAAGAGGACATTAAAATTATTTACAGGATTACTTCTTTAGGAACTAAACTTTTAGAATGTAAAACAGCTAATTCAAAAAAGCCAACAGGAAAGAACCTCACATTTTTCATCTGCTTCTGTCTTTCGGAAGGTAAAATTAGATAACAAAATAATCTATTTCCTATGTTAATATCTCTGCCACAGTATAACAAAGTTTTGGATGATGGAATTATTTTTTATCTAAGGATAACTAATGATAACAGCTCTTAAATCTGTTATTTTGTTTTATTTTTGCACAAAAATTGTATCATTTGCATTTGCATTCATTTACAAATAGAATATGTTGTTAAAATGTATTGGTGTTGAAATAATTAGTGCACACATACTGTATACCTAAAACCAGTTTATTGCATTTGGCAATTGTACTAAAAAAAATCTCATTGTCAACCAATATAATTCATTTAATTTGAAATCAAGTGAAAAATTGATTTAAATTATTTTATTAAAACAAATTAATGGCAATTCTTTTATAAGAAGTTGCCTCAAACAAAATGAGTTTGACATGCCTGCTCTAGATAGTTGAATGCTCCAAAATAAATTCTAGACCAGGCCTGTACATGCAGCCTACCAAGCACCCTTGGACAGAGCAGACTTTTTTTTTTAAAAAAAGTAATAAAATCACCACCACTGCCCTGAAAGTCATGTTGCCTAGTGCCTCCATGGCTTACCATGACCACGAACTCCAACACTGTAGATGCTCCTCTAGTCACCAAATCATTGATTAGCCCACCAGCATTCCTTTGCAGACCACAAAGATTTTTAATTTATCAGTGTGGGCCTTTCCCTTCTACAAGTTGCACAGACCTCTTCTAGATTTTCCTCTTGTCTTTCCAAGTTAACTCCTTGGTCTGTCATTGAGCAAGAATTGACTTTGTAGGGAAGCATATTATCATTTGATGTATATTTAACATATGTTCTACCTTTATTTACCGATTACATAATATTTGTAGCAAATCCTCATGGCGAGGTTTGGGGCAACTTATAATATTTTTAAAATCATAAGATTAAAACATAAAAGCAGGGCTTTTTTCTGCATCGCCTGGCCCACACCGCCTCTGCCACCTGCACCGTGCAGCACCGCCGTATAGAGCGGGCCGTGCTGCTCCCACAGCACCAACCGTGCTGGCTCCGGCCCCAGGGGGTAGCCCGCCACCAACACCCCTCGCACCTATGACCGCAGCAGGACCGCCCCCCCACCCCACCCCTGCCTCCTGCGCCCGCCAAGATGAGAGTTCCGGCACCTTTTTTTTTTTTAGAAAAAAATTACTGGTTATTCCCAATACTTATTCTCCCTAGGTAGGAGTTCCACTATGGAGTATAGGATCCTTGCCGCCTGCTGTGCTTCATAGCATGCATCTGCCCACAGAATCCCTCATCTGCCCTAAGTGCCCAACTTGATGATGATGTTATCTGTTCAGTCATGTGTGACTCTTGGTGTTTCCATGGGCCACGTCTCTCCACATCTTCTGATCTTCTTTGAGTTGTCCTATGCTCTGGCTGGTGTCAGCTTTGATGGCATCCAGCCTCTGTGTACTTTGGTGGCCTGATTTCCTTTTGCTGCTAACTCTACTCAACATAATTGCTTTCTCCAGTGAATTCCTCTGCATGACGTGGCCAAAGTACGTGAGACACAATTTTGTGATTTTGCCTTCTAGTGACATGTCTGATGTTAATGCGCTCTAGTACTTCCTTGTTAGTCACCTGTGCTGTTCAAAGAATACACAGAAGCCTTCACCACCACCACAGCACAAACGAGTTGATTTTCTTCCTGTCTTGTTTGTTTGAGGTCCAACTTTCACAACCATAGGTAGCTACAGTGAATACAGTAGAGCAAACTAATCTATATTTGGATGTCAGGCCCAACTTAGGTAGATATATTTGGTACTCAACTGGACAGGCAAACTCATCCCAACCATTTTCTCATGCAAGCAGGCAGATGATATTACAGAGAGAGTCTCCCAGCAGATAGGAATAGAATAGAATAGAATAGAGATGGAAGGGACCTTGGAGGTCTTCTAGTCCAGTCCCTGCTCAGGAGAACCTATGCCATCTGAGACAAGTGACTGTCCAGTCTCTTCTTAAAAATCTCCAGTGATGGAGGGCCCACGATTTCTGAAGGCAAGCTGTTCCACTGGTTAATTGTCCTCACTGTCAGGAAGTTTCTCCTTAATTCCAGGTTGCTTCTCTTCTTGATTAGTTTCCTTCCATTGTTTCTTGTCCCGCTCTCTGGGGCTTTAGAGAATAGTCTGACCCCCTCTTCTTTGTGGCAGCCCCTCAAATACTGGAATACTGCTATCATCTCACCCCTATTTCTTCTTTTCTTTAGATTAGCTGTACCCAAGTCCTGCAGCTGGAAGCTCAGGCGGATTGAAAAGTGTTATAATTGGTGTACAGTCCTTCTTTTTTTTTTCCCAGTCCTGGCAAAAATATATATCTATCTCAATTTTATCTGGGGAAAATCAAAAGGGGCACTTTAGTTCTGAGCAGTTAGAATTCCAGCAATACTGAGAGAAACGCAAAAGCAGAAGGCAGAAATTCAGCAATGCAAATTTGCTTTGAAAGATAACAGCAAAATGCAACTGTCAGTCTCTGCTTAAGACTGCCCTGAGGGCTGCCAGGAAAATGATTTTAGCAAAAGGAGTCAGCAGGCAAAGTTCAATAATACGTGTGGGACCCTTACAAATCCTTCTACAAAAACATGCCTTTGAAGTTTGGCCTGCATTGCTGACAGCTAGCCAGGGAAATCCAAGCTGGACTAAACTCAATTCAACCTCTGTGGAGGTTCTACCTATTCTCTCCAGTTCTCTCTGCTCTTGCTTCTCTAAATGTTCATGCTTTGTTTCATAAGTGGTCTGGAAGACAGAAATATTAATAATGTTCTGTTTCTGTTTAATATTTATAGATAGAGGTGAATCCCTTCCGACTTCCACACTGGGAAAACCTCTTTTGTGTCTGTGCTTCTATTATAAACCTCAACCATTGAAAAATTTCCAAAATAAAAAAAAGTAACTGTGTTGTCCTAGTTTCTGTTGCAATAGAAAAAAGTTCCTATCTATTCAGTGGAAAGGGGTTGAAATTGAATACCAATGAAGGCTTAAGTGGACACAGGGAACAGATTTTTGGACACTGACATGTATATCACCTAGTTTATATATACATATATATGGCAGCTGTTCTTCAGATTGAGTTTCCTTAAGGTTTTGTTTTTGCCTTGTACTTTCATTTGACTTTTAACAACACCCAGCTTGGCCTCTCAGCATCCTTTATTCCTCCTGATGATACTCAGTGTTGGATAATTAATGGGCTTTAGACTGGGTGGGTAGCAGATCAAACTTTCACAAATAAATATCAAATGTCCACGGAATCTCGTGCTTCATAAGGTAGCCGTAAAACTGCCCCTTTAGATGTAACTGTAGCTCGCAAGGATTGCACGATTAGAAATTTAAGACCTAGGTTTTTTTTTAACATAGATGATGATCACAAATACTTATCCAAGTCTAACCATTTAATATGTTACTTGATTTTCTCTTAAGTAAATTACTTGATTTTCTCTTATATATGCTTTGAAAAATGGCATATATAAATATATATAAAAATAATAATTTATATATAATCTGTAATTGACCTGTCCCCTTCATGGATTACTGCCTTGTCGTGGCGAAGGGGCTTGCGTAATTCAATGAAGCTATGAGCTATGCCGTGCAGGGCCACCCAAGACGGACAGGTCATAGCAGAGAGTTCTGACAAAACGTGATCCACTGGAGAAGGAAATGGCAACCCACTCCAGTATCTTTGCCATGAAAACCCTATGGACAGTACCAAAAGGCAAAACGATATGACGCTGGAAGATGAGCCCCTCAGGTCGGAAGGCATCCAATATGCTACTGGGGAAGAGCAGAGGGCTAGTACTAGTAGCGCCAGAAAGAATGAAGCGACTGGGCCAAAGCCGAAAGGACGCTCAGCTGTGGATATGTCTGGTGGTGAAAGGAAAGTCCGATGCTGTAAAGATTTTTTCTCCATAGGAACCTGGAATGTAAGATCCATGAATCAAGGCAAGCTGGACGTGGTCAAACAAGAGATGACAAGACTGAACATCGACATCTTAGGTATCAGCGAACTAAAATGGACAGGAATGGGTGAATTTAATTCAGATGACCATCAGGTATACTACTGCGGGCAAGAATCCCTCAGAAGAAATGGAGTAGCCCTCATAGTCAATAAAAGAATAGGAAAAGCAATACTGGGATACAATCCTCAAAATGACAGAATGATCTCAGTTCGAATCCAAGGCAAACCATTCAATATCACAGTAGTCCAAGTCTATGCCCCAACCACCGGTGCTGAAGAGGATGAAATTGACCGGTTCTATGAAGCCCTACAGCACCTTATAGAACTAACACCAAAAAATGATGTCCTTATCATCATGGGGGATTGGAATGCTAAAGTAGGATGCCAAAAGATAACCGGAATAACAGGCAAGTTTGGCCTTGGAGTACAAAATGAAGCAGGGCACAGGCTGATAGAATTTTGTCAAGAGAATACGATGGTCATAGCAAACACTCTTTTCCAACAACCCAAGAGACGGCTCTACACATGGACATCACCCGACGGTCAACACAGAAATCAGATTGACTATATGCTCTGCAGCCAAAGATGGAGAAGCTCTATACAGTCAGTAAAAACAAGACCAGGAGCTGACTGTGGCTCAGACCATGAGCTTCTTGTTGCAAAGTTTAGGCTTAAACTGAAGAAAGTAGGGAAAAGCACCAGGCCAGTCAGGTATGAATTAAATCATATCCCCATTGAATATACAGTAGAGGTGACAAATAGATTTAAGGAATTAGATCTGATAGACAGAGTGCCTGAAGAACTATGGACAGAGGTTCGCAACATTGTACAAGAGGTAGCAACCAAAACCATCCCGAAGAAAAAGAAATGCAAGAAAGCAAAATGGCTGTCTGAGGAAGCTTTGCAAATAGCTGAGGAAAGGAGGGAAGCAAAAGGCAAGGGAGAAAAAGAAAGATACGCCCAATTGAATGCAGAATTCCAGAGAGTAGCTAGAAGAGATAAGAATGCCTTCTTAAATGAACAGTGCAAAGAAATAGAAGAAAACAATAGAATAGGGAGGACCAGAGATCTTTTCAAGAAAATTGGAGAGATGAAGGGAACGTTCAATGCAAAAATGGGCATGATAAAGGATCAAAATGGCAGGGACCTAACAGAGGCAGAAGAGATTAAGAAGAGATGGCAAAATTACACAGAAGAACTATACAAGAATGAGCTTAACGTCCCTGATAATCACAATGAGGTGGTCACTGACCTCGAGCCAGACATCCTAGAATGTGAAGTGAAGTGGGCCTTAGAAAAGCTGAGCAACAACAAAGCTAGTGGAGGTGACAGTATTCCAGCTGAGCTATTCAAAATCTTAAAAGACAATGCAGTAAAAGTGCTACACTCAATTTGCCAGCAAATTTGGAAAACTCAACAGTGGCCACAGGATTGGAAAAGATCAGTTTATATTCCAATTCCAAAGAAAGGCAGTGCCAAAGAATGTTCAAACTATCGCACCATTGCACTCATTTCTCATGCTAGTAAAGTTATGCTTAAAATCCTACAAGCTAGACTCCAGCAGTATGTGGATAGAGAACTACCAGAAGTACAGGCAGGATTTCGAAGAGGCAGAGGAACTAGAGATCAAATAGCCAACATACGCTGGATCATGGAGAAAGCTAGAGAGTTCCAGAAAAACATCTACTTCTGCTTCATTGACTATGCTAAAGCCTTTGATTGTGTGGATCATAACAAACTGTGGCAAGTTCTTAAAGAGATGGGAGTACCAGAACATCTTATTTGTCTCTTGAGAAACCTATATGCGGGCCAAGAAGCAACAGTGAGAACTGGACACGGAACCACTGATTGGTTCCAAATTGGGAAAGGAGTCCGGCAAGGCTGTATACTGTCGCCTTGCCTATTTAACTTATATGCAGAACACATCATGAGAATGGCAGGGCTAGATGAATCAAAAGTTGGAATTAAGATTGCCGGAAGAAATATCAACAACCTAAGATATGCAGATGATACCACTCTAATGGCAGAAAGTGAAGAGGAACTGAAGAGTCTCTTGTTGCGAGTGAAGATGGAGAGTGCAAAAGTTGGGTTGAAACTAAACATTAAGAAAACCAAGATCATGGCATCCGGCCCTCTCAATTCCTGGCAAATAGATGGGGAAGAAATGGAGGTAGTGACAGATTTTATTTTCCTGGGCTCCAAGATCACTGCAGATGGGGACTGTAGTCAAGAAATTAAAAGACGCTTGCTCCTCGGGAGGAAAGCCATGGCAAATCTAGACAGCACACTAAAAAGCAGAGACATCACCCTGTCAACAAAAGTGCGTATAGTCAAGGCTATGGTCTTCCCAGTTGCAATGTATGGCAGTGAAAGTTGGACCATAAGAAAGGCTGAGCGCAAAAGAATTGAGGCCTTTGAACTAAGATGCTGGAGAAGACTCCTGTGAGTCCCTTGGACTGCAAGGCGATCAAACCGGTCAGTCCTAGAGGAGATCAACCCTGACTGCTCTTTAGAAGGCCAGATCCTGAAGCTAAAACTCAAATACTTTGGCCACCTAATGAGGAGGAAGGACTCACTGGAGAAGAGCCTAATGCTGGGAAAGATTGAGGGCAATAGAAGAAGGGGACGACAGAGAATGAGGTGGCTGGATGGAGTCACTGAAGCAGTAGGCGTGAGTTTAAATGGACTCCAGAAGATGGTAGAGGACAGTAAAGCCTGGAGGAACATTGTCCATAGGGTCGCGATGGGTCGGACACGACTTCGCAACTAACAACAACAACAATTGACCTGTGGCATAGTGTGTGTCTACCTACCTACCTATTTATCTACCTATCAGATTAGAAAAATGCGAGGCATTTCTTATTAACAGACATCTTATATCCTGTTAGTTATATTAGGAGTAGATTTCTTTCTTTCCTGGCCAGTTACCTTTTCCCCATTTCCACCCATCCAGATTTTTCCAGATTGCTTTTTTGTTGTTGTTTTCCTTCCTATTGCAGCATCCTACTTTTTACCCCATTTCCCCCCTTTTTTCTTCTTCTTCATTTTTGCTATTCCTAGTGGAAGAAAGGAGCGGAAAGTGTGCATTTGAGCATTTCACAAGTAAAAGAAAAGTAGGTATGTGTAATTAAAACAGTTGATATTTTAAAAATGTGGGATATTTTATTTTGAAATATTTTCAAATCCTTCTCTTTTTTTAATCCTGCACTAACCTTTTTACAGGGTAGTCTTTGCAAGTATATATACAAACACAAATGTATTTACACACAAAGATGACACATGCGCACATTCACCTGGAAAAAGAAACTTCGACATTGATTTTAGCTGACATTGGCCAGCCTAAGGTGACCCCATGGAGAAGCTGGAATTTGCTCCAGATGTTTTTTTTATGTTTATACATTGGATTTAATGGAATTCCATTAAATCTGGAGTCGTCTTCTTTTCAGGTAAAAACCAAACAATATTTGAGGTAAAAAACAAACAATAAGATCCAGTTTGGCAGGATCATTGATAGAATCTTTATACACATTACAGTGCATTGTTGAATATTTAGTTGTATCCAGTGCTTTTTTTGTAAAAGAAAAAGGTGCCGGAACTCACACACGTCATATAACCTGCCTTGCCTACCCTACAAGGTTCCATCCAAAAAAGGTGCCGGAACTCCGTTCTGAGCATTCTATGACAAAAAAAGCCCTGGTTGTATCCAATGGTGTTGATAGCAGTAGGAATTTCTATCTTGAGATAGCTAATGGAAGACAGAAAGGAAAATTAACTTACCTCAGTGTTTCTATGTCTGCACGCACAGAAAAAGACATAAACACATATACAAACACACCTTGCTCTGTCTACTCAGAGCAACTTTAGTTTTCTAAACTGAAAATGTTTGCTATATTTCTTGAAGTCTTTGATGTAATTATATATTTAATCAGAACTAAATCTAATAGTTTATTATGGCTTATTCTGATGTAAGTAGGCATTTGATTTCTAAGATCCAAGCTTGCATTGTCTTCATAACTGTTATCATCACTGGAAAGGAACTAAGACAAAGATTTAAGAAGGTATAGCTGATGTCTAAATTATTTTTGTTTTTTTTACAATGAAAAGCTGAATTAAAATATTGTTTCCAATTTATTGGTTGATTAAATAGCCTAATTCCTCTCTTCTTTTTATATGGCAGACTTCAGAGTGGAATTTACTGCTTAATTTGGGACATCCTGTTTATTTATTAATTTATTAAACTTTTGGGGCTTGTATAAGAAATGTTAATTTGGTTTATGAGGTTTAATTATATATTTAGATAAATACATATCATTAATCTCTTTGCAATTTAATTACAAAAAATGTTTGTATGGAAAGCATTTCATTCTTGTTTTGGGTTGGTTTGATTTATGTTTTTTAATAAGCTAGTTCCAATACATTAATTTTTATGAGAATTCTGCTCCATGCAGTACTTGAAAATATCCTCTCTAATAATTGAGATGTTTTAGCATCATTGAATTTATTGGCATTTCAAAGTGATTTATCGATTGTCTTAAATGAAACAACTTATATAAAGAAAAACTATTGTACAATTAGGATGGAATTTGAAATGCTCTATAGTTGACCAACTAAAGTTGTGGTTTGATTTAATAGGAGAAGTGTCAGAACATGATATAATGGAATTCCCAATCATTTTGACCAATGGGAACATTTGGAATTTTGAGGATATCAGATAATGTTAAAGATGCCCTGCATAAAATCTTGCCCTTTCATAAATTGATGGCTGTGGTTATATGGCCAGTCAAAATACAACATTGAGTATGAATGAAAGAATTGCAAGGCCTATATCTAATTGGAAATTCCAGTGATAATATAACCAATAATTTATATCTAATATTTAAGAAGATTCTTACTGGTTAGGATCATTGATCCATCTCTTCCAGTAAACTATGACTATAAATAGTATACTGATGTAGTCCTCAACTTATGACTATTTATTCAATGGCAGTTCAAAGTTATGATGGCCTTGGAAAAAATTATTTATGGCCTGTACTCACATTTGTAACCATCATACCACTCCCATGGCCATGTGATCACAATTTGGGTGCTTTTCAACAGACTTAAGGGACGCGGTGGCTCAGTGGGTTAGGACGCTGAGCTTGTCAATCAGAAGGTCAGCAGTTTGGCGGGTTAAATCCCAAGTGCCGCATAACAGAGTGAGTGCCTGTTACTCGTCCCACCTTCTGCCAACCTAGCAGTTCGAAAGCACGTAAAAATGCAAGTAGAAAAATAGGGAACAGCATTCCGTGCGCCTTTGGCATCTAGTCATGCCAGCCACATGACCACAGAGACGTCCTCGGACAAGCGCTGGCTCTTCGGCTTTGAAATGGAGATGAGCACCGGCCCCTAGAGTTGGAAACGACTAGCAAGCATGTGCGGGGGAACCTTTACCTTTACAACAGACTTATGACTGGTTGCAGTGTCCATTTAATCACGTTTTGCTATCTTTTTTGCTGATTTCTGGCAAAAAATTGTCTGTTGGGAAAGCTGGATTGGCTTTGAAATTCACTTAACTATCATTGAAAAAATTATCATAAAATTGGGTCTGATTTGATGATTGCAAGTACAATGGAAATTCTGGTGCTAACTGTGATCATATGTTGAGGACTTACCCATATTTTTGTTACAGAGATTATTGCATATGTTGATACATAATATGCAATAATATGGATCATATTCTAAATAAATGAGCATTCCAATAATTATCAGTGATATCAAATGACGTTTTTCCAACTCTACTACCTGTCCTCCTTTAGCTAAAGTGGAGCATTCAGGTTATGATCATGAATGTATAATATATGCTCTACTGCTAGGTTGAGACTCTAGGAAGAGTGCAGAGGAGAGCAACAAAGATGAGTAGGGAACTGGAGGCTAAATATATGAAAAATGGTTGCAGGAATTGTGTATGTCTAGTGTAATGGAAAGAAGGAATAGGGGTGACATGATAGCAATCTTCCAATCTTCCAAAGTTAGCTCAGCCATTCTGGGAGTTGAAGTCCACAAGTCATAAAAGGGCCAAGTTTGAAGACACCTGCTCCAAAGCAATGGATGCAATGGAAGCAATGGATGGAAACTAATCAAGGAGAGAAGCAACCTAGAACTAAGGATAAATTTCCTGACAGTGAAACAGTGAAACGTTCGGCTTGCCTCTAAAAGTTGTGGGTGCTCCAACACTGGAGGTTTTAAAGAAAAGATTGGAGAACCATTTATATGAAATGGTATAGGATCTCCTGCTTAAGCAGTGGGTTGGACTAGAAGACCTCCAAGGTCCCTTCCAACTCTGTTATTCTGTTAAGATTACAGACTATCCCAATTAAAGAAGTATTGTTCATGAGTGATAAATTTATAATCTGATAAAATATATTGTGATACATAAACACTTATGTGACAATGAATTTGTTACTTTTTAAAGTTAGCACATTTCATTTTTGCCAGAGTATCTTTAGTATAACCGTTTTTCATGCACTTTTGGTTTATATGGTTAGCAGACAATTGATTACTCAGTTACACTCAGTTATATACTATATACTTTGCAGCATATAGTGAGAATCTAATTATTTTTAGGTTGAAAGTGAAGGACTTAGATGCCTCACATTTATCAGTCAAAATTTACTAGCTGATTACTTTTTATAATTAGATGTTAGAAACTCTAATACTGAAGCATATTCATTGTGCCTTGGACATACATTGCATATTATACATTTTATTTAATAAAGTTTCCCTTTATATTGCCTCATAGCTTAATGTTACTTTACTATTCAAAAGGAAGCCTGATGCATGAACTAATACATATTTTTAAGCTGGTTTTAAATGTTCTTCATTATAATAGCCAGTCTAACCTACTCACAGGTATGTTGAAAAGATAAAATATTGGGGGAATATAATCTGTGCCACTGTTCCTGATTGATATAAATACAAGAAAGAAGGGAAGGGAAGGGAAGGGAAGGAGGGAAGGGAGGAGGGAGGGAAGGAAAGAAGGAAAGAAGAGTAATATATTTTGAAGAGCCAAACTTATATTCAGTCATTCAACTTTCTGTTGTTGTGGGCAAAGTTTAAGGTAAACTATTTAGACTACAATATTTAGACTAAAACTAGAACATGATTCTTAGACAACTTTTCTGGTTATGCCAGTGTGACATACATGTCTCAAGTTTATGGAATAACTTGACTGTGCATGATCTCTGGTGAGCCTGTGAACTGAGCAGCAACCATTTTCTTTTTCAGTGCCTTTGTAGGACTCTGTCTTTAGTTGGAAGTGACAGGGATAGTTAATACTCTGGTAAACTATTTAGATGGCAAGGTTTATGGAGGGGAGGAAGTTACGCCCTGAGTCTTCGGAGAAGGGCAGGATATGAAAGGAATTAAAATAAAAATAAATAAATAAATAAAAATAATAAGTGCAAGAAACTCTCTTAACATTAATGTTTATATGACAACAAAACCTGGTTCAATCTAATTGATTTTCCACTAACCTATTGGCTCCCTCAGTAGTTTTCCCTTTCTCTGTGTACTGTATAATGGAAACACATCAGTGGTGGGATTCAGCTGGGTCACACCAGTTTTGCAGAACCCGTAGCTAATTTTTTGTTGCCCAGAACGGACTTCCGGAAGCGGCATCCACAGAGAGAACTGGTTGTTCACATATTTGAATTCCATCATTGAAACACATGATACAAAAACTTCCATATTTGTCTTCTTTTATTTGTCCTCAGTAGAGAAAACGCCACAGATATTTTACTGATGCTAAGGGATATCCAAGATTGTGAAAATAATAACAGAAGATAGTAAAAATGAACTGAAGAATTGTGGCTTACTTTTCGGAGACAGTGTAACTGCATCAAAGCCCATTTAAAAAAAAAGAATCAAGGGACTTATTTAAGGAACAGATTGTTGAGTTGGCAAAATATTGTAATCTAAAGTGCTGCCCTGGCTTAATTTCAAGCAACTTCTTGGTGATCATAAAGTATAATACACGTAATATATCTTTGTAAAAAAAGGTGCAAATTTTGTTGATTTGATACACATTAAAGGCTGCATATAAAAATGTTTCAAAGTATCAAAAAATGTTATTAAACTGATAGCTGTATATCTGGTGTCCTATATCAGTTCATGATTTGGCAATGCACATATATAAAAAATTAAGTGAATTAAAACTATTGTAGTAAATGTATTTTTTTATTTGAAATGATGTAATCTGATTTGCTTCCACATGTGAAAATAATTAAATGTCTTGATAGTTGGTAGTTACACTATTTAGTACAATATTTAGTTAATTGTTACTATGAGTTTTTGGATAAAACTACCGTATATACTTGAGTATAAGCCGACTCGAGTATAAGCCGAGACCCCCAATTTCACCCCCAAAAACTGGAAAAAGTTGTTGACTCGAGTATAAGCCGATCCGCCGTTCTGCAAGCCTCTGCCGCCAGCAGAGGCTCGATCCGCCATTTTGCAAGCCTGAATACACAGGAATACCCTGTGTGGCCGCGGCTCTCGGGGAAGCCCTGGCTGTCAGCTTCCTCGCTCCACGCTGCCATTCGGGGCCCGCGCGTTCCCCGGGCAAATCGCGGCGCCCAGCAGGCGAGGAAACACGCCCGCTCCAGTCGCCCCCCCTTCCCTCAGCAGACGCGAAGCAAGTGACCGCCCGGAGCTTACCGAGGACTTGCTTCGGTGCTTCCAGGATCGCGCGCACCTCTCCCAAGCCGCCGCCGTCCAGAGACCTGCCGAAGTTTGGGGAGGTTTGGGGAGGTGCGCTCGCACCTCCCCAAACCTCCCCAAACGTCGCCGGGTCTCCGTTCCTCTGCGCCCTGCCTGCCTGCTTCTTTCCACAGCGGAAAGAAGCAGGCAGGCAGGGCGCGGAGGAACGGACACCTGCCGACGTTTGGGGAGGTTTGGGCGCCTCCCCAAACCTCCCCAAACGTCGCCGGGTCTCCGTTCCTCCGTGCCCCGCTGTGGAAAGAAGCAGGCAGGCAGGGCGCAGAGGAACGGAGACCTGGCGACGTTTGGGGAGGTTTGGGGAGGCGCCCAAACCTCCCCAAACGTCGGCAGGTCTGCGCGGAGGAACGGAGACCTGGGGAGGTTTGGGGAGGTGCCCAAACCTCCCCAAACGTCGGCAGGAGGAACGAAGACCTGCCGACGTTTGGGCAGGTTTGGGGAGGCGCCCAAACCTCCCTAAACGTCGGCAGGTCTCCGTTCCTCCGCGCCCTGCCTGCCTGCTTCTTTCCACTGCGGAAAGAAGCAGGCAGGCAGGGCGCGGAGGAACGGAGACCTGCCGACGTTTGGGGAGGTTTGGGGAGGTGCGCGCGCACCTCCCCAAACCTCCCCAAACTTCGGCAGGTCTCGGACGGCGGTGGCTTGGGAGAGGTGCGCGCGATCCCGGAAGCACCAAAGCCTCGGCCGCGCACAAGTCCTCGGTAAGTTTTTTTGTTGACTGGAGTATAAGCCGAAGTGGAATTTTTCAGCCCAAAAAGTGGGCTGAAAAATTTGGCTTATACTCAAGTATATACGGTATTACTGGAAGCGAAATAAATTCTAAACAATGGTCTCTGAAATAATTTCCTGACTATACTAAAATGTTGAATTTATCATAAATGAAGCAGACGTTGAAAGGCAAGTGAAAAGCAGTGCTGTTCATTTCTATAACTGCTTCTTGTGTTAGGCAAGTCTTGTGTCCTTTCAAATCAAATACAATGTCTCAGCAGTCTTTTGGCTTTCAAACCTCTGTTTTGCAGACAGACTTACCAAGAAAACCAAAGACTAGGAAGATATATTAATTTTGAGTTAAATTGCCATTGGGGCATGTGCTTGGTTAGTAGATTACACAGGACTGGATTATGTGGCAAGACCCTAATATAAACAATATCATTGAATATTCTGATTCTTCCATTCTAAAACTAACTTTGTCATAATTATGCTGGAGTGGCTGTATGTGTTTTTTAGTCAAATTGAGTGAATAAGCCACAAAAAGGGTTATGGTTTAGTTTAAGTTAATGTGAAGTGGTAGGGCAAAAGAATGGACAGATTCTGAGGTGTTCAAATAATTGGTGAATAGCCAGGAAAAGATCTGGTTTAGGATTGGGAGGGATAGCTATGTGACAACATCAGCTCAGGAAATGGCTGCAATGAACATGGCAAATTCCATAATAGAGAGAGGAATTGAATTGAATTAAATTAGAAGTGTTAGCATAATAATGACTTTTGTGATTCAATGTATGATTGAAGTATTGTGTGCTATTCTATTTGGCCCCTGTGGAAAATAATACTATAGAAAACATTCTTAATAGAAAAGCCAAAATGTTTCTCCCACTGACAGGACAAGACCAGGCAGGATGGGATGGGACAGGGGAAGTGGGGGGGAGGGAGGGAGGGAGGGAGGAAGGAAAGTATTCAGTTCAGGGCTTAAGAATTAATGAAAGATGTTAATATTTTGGACACTTGCATAATGGATTATAAAAGTACATTATTTACATAATTCCCCCCAAAACCTAGGAGCCTGTTTTGTTTATACAGCAGTGGTATCATGCAAAATCTACACAATGATTTATATCTGGAAAGGTTATAATGTTCGGGTATATTATAATAAAACATCCCTTTCTCAGGAAAAAAATGTAAAATGGAAATTCCTTGAGATTGCAGAATGTGTTTTCAATATATTTTTAAAAATTGCTCTTCTCTCCAGAATCTGCCAAATTGAAATCATTGTGAAGTTTTTGAAAGAAAGCCAAGAAGACAATCCTGGTGGTAATTGTCCAGGAATGTCAAAATTATGTATTATGCCCATAAATATACCAAAATCTCCAGGGCAAAACATAATTCAGTAAATGTTAAATTTATGCTGCATCATTCCACACTTGGAGGGAGGGCAGTTCATTGTGCTTTCACTGTGGGGATTTCTGACACCAATTACTGGCAATGATCAATTAATTATTCTAGTTTTAGATTTGAAGATTTTTCCAAATTCAGAGTATCCGAATTTGTTACATTATTTATGTATTTTAAAAAGTTCCTTGACTACTAGGACACTATGGAAATGGGACAGTTTTAATGCTCTTCTTTGGAACAAAAGAATCTGGTAAATTTTGTTAAGCATTGTTAAGCATGAAGGCAGATACAGGCAAGGCACAAATTCCCTTTATATGTCTACCAGCCTGCAAATGTTTCTATCTGATGAGCTTCTGCACTATTAAGGATTGTCTGTATATGCTGATAATATTTTATAATTCTCCAAAGACATTGAAAAACAGGAATTGCAGATAGTAAACATCTGCTAAGCAGTGAACAATATTACACCACAGGGTTAGGGATGAAGAACTTGATACTCAGAATGAGGCATGCAGTTAACAAGGAAAAAGTAGGTTGATCCATGCTGTGCAGAAGTTCATTCAGATCTAAGATGTGAGAGCATGCCATCTTACTTATTTGTCAAAAGTACTAATGTCTTTAAATAATTCTACTGAGAAGTATTACCTGATACACCCATTTTCATTAAAGCTGAACTTAATTTGTTCTCTACAGACATTTAGGGCTTAATCAACAAATCCTGCCAATTATTTTAGCTTTGACATTAGTCACACTTGAAATTATACCCAAATAAAAAATTAACATGCTCCCTTAGGCCTATTTGTGCAATCTTAATGTTTTTCGCTGAAATATTGCCTTTTATAGTCTATTTGGGCAAGCTATATCAACAACAAAGCAAGAAAAATGGAAGCACATCTAGAGTTCATAGATATATAATTGCAATTGAGCTAAATTATTCATGTCAGGCATAGTTGTCTGGTAGAAGCCATGATAACATCACATATATAACATGATGCTATTGTGCAAATATAATTTGCATCAGTTGCATCATGACATAAATGATCTACCATATGTAATTCTCATCGCTGTAATGTCATGATACATGTGATGTTACTTGTCCTCTCATGTTCCCCTATAACTGCTCATAATGCCAAATAATTAAATTATCAATATGAAGGAGTATAATTTGACCAGAAATATGAAGTCTTCAACAAAGTCTTTCAGCAAAACTGAAATAGTGGAATTAGGGGAACCGGTTTTTTGGGGGGGTTTTTTTGCTTGGTTGGGACTGTATACAATGTTCCTTTCTTCCATCCTATGATCATCAGGCTGCATGCTTTAGCATGATGATTTGCTGCTGTTCTTGAGCTAGACTTCATAATTCTTAGCTCCTAGAATTTATGTATTTTGTCTCAACAGACTCCTCCTCCACTCCCACTCCCCCCTCCTCCTTCTCCTTCTCCCCTTTATGCCTTCTAGGGAATGCTATTCTACAGGATAGAGACTGCCATGGAAAAGGCACTTCCTAGGTCCCACTATATCGTAGTTTTCTTAAATTCTAATTTGTCGGGAGTTCCTGTCAATTCAGAACTTTTCCCTCATACCTTCAGGCAGAACATTCTCTGCCTTTTTCACAAAGATAGAGGAGACAGGTCCTATCCCCTTTTACTCCAACCATTTCCATTCTTCTTCTAAGCTTGAACTGCTGATAAGCGCCATAGCTAGAATATTCAGCCAGTCAGATATTTTAGTACCTGCAAGGGTATTGGTTAATGGAAATATCAAAGTGGCAGAAGACATATACGTGTATCAAGCTGCTTCTCATCTCTATATCAAAGCTCCAGTGAAATATTTCAGATTGCTATTCCTGCACCAGAGGGGATACAATAGAACAAGTCACTTGTCAATGAGAATTTGGCAAGAGTGGCAACACGATATGGGGGTCTTGTTTAGTTTAGTTTAGTTTTTATTAAATTTTTATACCGCCCTTCTCCCTAGGGACTCAGGGCGGTGAACAGGGCAGATAATAAAAGTACAAAACTACAAAAGTTAAAATAGAATTAAATTAATGCCCAAGATAAAACAGTAAAATATACAAATATTTAAAAACCCAAATTAACTCCCCATCAGGCCAGGCCAGCTTGTTCAAACAGGTGGGTCTTTAACCCGCGCCGGAAGGAGCGGAGATCCGGTGCCATCCGGAGCTCCACCGGCAGTTCATTCCATAAGGCCGGGGCGCCCACAAAGGCGGCCCTCCCCCTGGGGGCCACCAGCCGGCATTCTCTGACTGGAGGCACCCTGAGGAGGCCCTCTCTGTGGGAACGCACAGGGCGGAGGGGGGTTGACGCCGGCAGCAGGTGGTCCCCGAGGTATTCCGGACCCATGCCATGTAGGGACTTAAAAACCGTCACTAAGACCTTGAACCTCACCCGGAAGACAACTGGTAACCAATGTAGCTCGCGGAGCAAAGGTGTAACATGGGAGTACCGGGAAACTCCCAAGACAACTCTCGCGGCCGCATTCTGTACCAGTTGGAGCTTCCGAGTGGTCTTCAAGGGAAGCCCCATGTAGAGAGCATTACAGTAGTCAAGGCGAGAGGTCACGAGCGCATGAGTGACCGTACACAGGGCATCCCGGTCCAGATAGGGCCGCAACTGGCGCACCCGGCGAACCTGGGCGAAAGCCCCCCTAGTCACAGCTGCTACATGATCTTCCAAGGTAAGTCGTGAATCTAGGAGGACTCCCAAGTTGCGAGCCCTATCCACGGGGGGTAACAGCTCACCCCCCATAGAAAGAGATGGAACAATTTGAATGTCCCGGGATGCCGGAATGTACAGCCACTCAGTCTTGTCCGGGTTGAGTTGAAGTCTGTTCCTCCCCATCCAGACCCGAACCGCCTCCAGGCAACGGGACATCACAGCGAGGGCATCACTGGGGTGGTTTGGGGTAGAAATAAAAAGTTGGGTATCATCAGCATATTGATGATACCCAACTCCAAAACCACGAATGATCTCACCCAGCGGTTTCATGTAGATGTTGAACAGGAGAGGCGAGAGAACCGACCCCTGAGGAACTCCACAAACGAGAGACCTAGGGGCCGATCTCTGCCCCCCTGCCAACACCGACTGCGAACGTCCCAGGAGATAGGAGGAGAACCACCGAAGAACTGTGCCTCCCACTCCCAATCCCCTGAGACGCCGCAGCAGGATACCATGGTCGATGGTATCGAAAGCCGCTGAGAGGTCTAATAGGACTAGGACAGAGGAACATCCCCTATCCCGAGCCCTCCAGAGATCATTCACCAGAGCGACCAATGCCGTCTCCGTGCTGTACCCGGGCCTGAAACCCGATTGGTACGGGTCCAGATAATCCGCTTCATCCAGGACCAGAGGGAGCTGGTGCGCCACCACACTCTCAACAACCTTCGCAAGAAAGCGAAGGTTGGAGACTGGACGAAAGTTGTTCAACACAGCTGGGTCCAAGGCAGGCTTCTTGAGGAGGGGTCTCACCACCATCTCCTCTAATGTGTCATCTCCTCTAATGTGAAGCCCCCAACAATAATGGAGAACAAGGTTTGTTTTAATATCCCAAAATGTCCAGCTAGCCATCTGTTGTGGCACAGTAACTTCCCCCAAAGAAGGTGCTTTGTGTGTTTGTTTGTTAAATTTATATGAGTTGATCATTGGCAGGTGGTTCTCCCCATTCACAAGAAAAATGGACTTGATATTCTTATTCAAATGGCATTTCTCCTTTACTTTTTGTGTAATATCTAATTTCTGTTTACAATTTTTAATAATTAGTTTGCAATAACAATTTACTTTTCTTGGATTATGGCGACATGAATTGTATCAGCAACACAGACATTTTTGTTTCCACTTAAGCCTGTTTTTTGGTTAAATTCTGTTATAATTGCATTATCATACCTGCATTGTCATTGTGGTGTTTTTGAGGCTTTGGGGATATGTTAGTTGTAATGTCTTGGATTCTTGTGCTGTAAATAAATTATTTGTAAGAGCTAGAGTTATGCTCAGTTACATCCTCTGATATGCTGTCAGTTAACCCCATGTCCATCAGTGTCTTCCTTTGAAAGGCACACTAGTTCTAGCAGTTAATTTCCCAGCAAGTAGCAATTCTGCATTGATTTTCCTTCAGTCATTGTCCTTTTTATTGCTACCAAATGACTCAGATGAAAAAGATACTAGATGAGAAAGGGATACTAAGGTAGTAGCCTCTAGAGAAATATATCAGCGTTGTATCATCCTTTCCTAGAATTTATTTAAAATTCCTGAGCTTTATTATCTGCATGGTAAGTAGTGTCCACATGAGTACCATATTCATCTCTCCAAATAACATCAAATACATCTTTTGGACTGCATGAGGAGTTTCTATATCAACCATAGGTTGGGGTTAATTCATCATATTTATCCGATTTCCTATAAAAGATCAATGTACTGTTTGTTTTTTATTTGGAATTTGGTTGAAATATCTATAATGATATTTACAGATCCTACTGAGGTTAGTATAAAGTCATTTGTTTATTTAAAACATTTAAATGAAGTCAAATTGGCGAATCAGTTTGGTGTAGTAATCAAGGCACTAGGCTAGAAATCAAGAGACCATGACTTAAGAGTTACAGCCATCTGGGTGACTTTCGGCCAGTCATTCTCTCTCAGCCCAACTTACTTCACTAGGTGGTTATGGGGGAAAAAGGAGAAGGAAGGAGTTTTAGGTATATTTGCTGCTTTGTTTATTTTTATTATAGATGTACTTTTTGCTAACCAATTAACAAATATATGTAGGAAACACACTCCAGTATTAATGGGACACTTCAATTACCCATACATCAACTATTGCTAAGCACATTGATTTGTGCTTAGATTGTAAGCTGCCCTCTGCCCTGAGTCTTCGGAGAAGGGCAGGATATAAATGAGATTAAAAAAACAAACAAACTGGAAGACTAATTCTGCACCAAGTGAGAAATCGAATAAATTCCTGACCAACCTACCCAACAACTTTGTTGTCCAAAAGTTAAAGGAGGGAACTAGAGGGACAGCCATATTGGACCTAATTCTCATGAACAGGGAAGAAGTGATAGAGAGAGTTGAAACTGCAAAAACCTTGGGTAGGAGTGACCATGTATATTCAATATAATGCAATATAATATAATTATATATATATAATTAATATAACATAACATAATTATATTACATATAATTATATATAAGTATATAATACAATTATATAATATAATTCAATATAATGCAAACACAAGGAATAGAACATAATGATATCAGAGTCTTACATTTTAAAAAAACTGATTTTAATAAAATCCGAGATAACTTGGGAACGATTCCTTGGATGAAAATCCTGAAGGGGAAAACAACTCAAGAAGCTTGAGAAACTCTGAAAAATATGATCATAAAAGCCCAATCCAGCACAATAAGAAAAACAAGAAATCTAATAAGAAACCAGCATGGCTGTAAAAACATATCTCTGATAAACTCAAAGACAAAAAAGGACTAGTACAAAAAATGGAAAGAGGGACACATAACTAAGATAGAATATCAGCAGATAGCCAGAATCTGTAAAGAAGAAGTCAGGAAAGCAAAGGCTCAGAATGAACAAAGAGTTGCAATAAAAGTCAAAGACAATAAAAAAAGTTTCTTTCAACATATAAAGAAGAAGAAAAAATCAAGGAAACAGTTGGTCCACTAAAGAGAGAAGAAGGCTAGGAAGTAACAGGTAGCAGAGAGAAAGCAGAGCTGCTTAATTCATTCTTTGCATCGGTCTTCACGCATAAAGAAATTATAGCCCAATCTACCAAAAACTTAACTGAAAAAGACTAGAAATACAAGTTAAAATAAACCAAAAAATGGTAAGAGAACACCTGTCGGGTCTTGATAAACATAAATCACTGGGACTTGACAGATTACATCCCAGAGTTCTGAAGAAGCTGGCAGATGTCATCTCAGAACGTCTGTTCCCTATCTGTCAAAAATCTTGGAGCACCAGGGAACCACCAGACGATTTGAAAAGAACTGATGTGGTTCCCATCTTCGTACAAGGAAAAAAACAGACACAGGAAACTATAGACCAGTCAGCCTAACCTGGAAAGATACTGGAAAAGATAATCAAAAAACAGATCTGTGAACATCTAGAAACAAACAAAGTTATAAGTAGAAGCCAGCATGGGTTTGTCAAAAATGGATCATGCCAAACCAATCTTATTCCATTCTTGGACCAGGTAACTGAACTAGTAGACCAGCAAAATGCTGTGGACATAAAATACTTAGACTTGAGCAAGGCATTCAACAAAGTAGACCACAACCTACTTCTTGGAAAGCTAAAAAAAAAAAGTGGGATAGACAGCATCACCATCAGATGGATTTTTAACTGGCTGACAAACCATACTCAACAAGTAGTCCTTAATGGTACTACTTCTACATGGAAGGAAGGAAGCAATGGGGCACCACAAGGTTCTGTCCTAGGCCCAGTACTCTTCAACATCTTCATAAATGACTTAGATGAGGGAATAGAAGGGGAACTTATCAAATTTGCAGATGATACTAAGCTAGCAGGAATAGCCAACAGCCTAGATGATAGACTCAAGATCCAAATGGATCTTGACAGACTTGAACACTGGGCCCTATGTAACAAAATGAAATTCAATTTAGAGAAAAGTAAAGTCTTACACTTAGGCAAGAAAAACCAAAAGTACACATATAGTTTGGCTGAAACCAGGCTCAACAGCAGTAACTGTGAGAGGGATCTTGAAGTCTTACTGGACAATCAATTAAATATGAGCCAACAGTGTGCAGCAGCAGCAGCCAAAAAAGCCAATGCAATCCTAAGTTGCATTAACAGAGGGATTCAATCAAGATCACATGAGGTACTTATACCGCTCTATAAAGCTTTAGTAAGACCACACCTAGAATAGTGCAACCAATTTTGGTCTCCACGCTATAAAAAAAGATGTTGAGACTCTAGAAAAAGTGCAGAGAAGAGCAACGAAGGTGATTAGGGGCCTGGAGGCTAAAACATATGAAGAACGGTTACAGGAACTGGGCATGGCAAGCCTAGTGAAGAGAAGGACCAGGGGAGACATGATAGCAATGTTCCAATATTTGAGGGGCTGTCACAGAGAGGAGGGGGTCAACCTATTTTCCAAAGCACCTGAAGGCCGGCAAGGAAGAATGAGTGGAAACTGATCAAGGAGAGATTCAACTTAGAAATAAGGAGAAATTTTCTGACAGTGAGAACAATCAACCAATGGAACAGTTTGTCTCCAGATGTTGTAGGAGTTTCATCACTGGAAGTTTTCAAGAAGAGACTGGACTGCCATCTATCAGAAATGGGACAGGGTCTCCTGCTTGGGTAGGGGGTTGGACTAGATGATCTACAAGGTCCCTTCCAAATCTATTACTCTAATTCTAATTCTAATTTATAAAAATAATAATGGTGAAATACTAAAATAAATAAAGCACTGTCCATTTTAAAACCAAATCCTTGGTGGGTCACAGCGAAAGAATAAACCAATATATGTATACAAAGAATAAAAAAGAGAGAACAGTAAAATCAAAACCACAAAAATCCTGTGCTGCAACGAACTTCTTCACATTTATCTCACTGTGAAGAACTGATAAATACTTTCCTATTAATAATTTAGGTTGAAGCAATGTTTTTAGTTAGGTAAAATCCAAAGAAATTTTTTAGTTGAGAAGAAGAGATTTCAAAACTTTGAGGGATTACTTGACCCAGTCTTGGTTTTCAGCATTAATTTAAAAGAAAATTTCAAGTCAAAGCTTTCACAAATTGTATTTTGTGAAAGACAATTTGAAGTTTGCATTTATTCATGTATGCTTGATGCCTTTTACGTTTATTTATTTATGTATATTTACATCCATCATATAAATAATAGATACTGTTAAAGTAAAACTTATTGCCTAGAACTGTTTCTGTTCTGAGATATTTCAAACTCAAAATACTTCTTTTTCACTCAAAAGTATTGTTCTGAAGATGAAACTTTTTTGCCAAAACATACAATTTCCATTTTATTAGATTAATATTCCATGTCAGAAAATTTTTAAACTTTCTTTTTTTTAACCTGCACTTCAAAGGCTAAATTAAAAAGAAATATTTGCAGACCTGTAATACCTGAAAATTTAATGATTATCTAGAGGCTTCAAGTAATTGTTAATTAAATTTGGAGGGAAGAAATGAAGGCAAAGAGATGTCATTTCAGGTTTCACCAGGGACGGTTCATTTTGATATATATATGCTCAAAATATTTGAGAAGCTTTGTTACACATAATCCAAATCATTGTTTTACCAAAATGCCATTCTGCTTCTCAGTTTCAGAAAGGCCATTTTGTATTGTGTTAAAATTCTTTAATTAGGGCAATGGCATTCCCCTAGAAACCCACCCACCCCCCGAGTCCTGTATTTCATCTGCTGTATCTGAACGGCCTGGCATCATGCTAATTGTACAGTTTTTCTACAACTTATTGGGCAAATTTTAGTGTGCAACATCTGAAGCTACTTGTGGGATGCTATTAGTTAATTCTGGGTAATTTACCACTGGCAAAATAGCCTCCTGATAATTGCCACTTATTTAGAAAATAAAAATTATAGATTAGTAGATAAAATGGTTGGCATAACTATTATGAGAAGATGACAGATCTTCAGATCAGGCTACAGTACTTCCATGTTTAAAACTTTTCTAAATAAATAAATACAGTTAGTTAAGCTTTCATAGTGCCCTTACAGCATTTGAGCATCAGCAACTGAATGCAGCATCTTAATTATTAATTTTAAAATATGCCCTATTGCAATATTGTAACTATATATCATTTCAGTATTGGAGCTATATATCATTGCAACTCTTATGTGTAAGAATTTTGATCAATATAATATTGGTGCTGGGTTATTCATATAGAAGTCTGTGTTGTTTTAACTTTAAGCAATACAAGATACAGCTTCTTGTAGAACTGGAACTTTGCTGTATAAGTTTCACACATTTTGTATCCTGTCTTCTGATATAGGTAGTTCTTACTTAGTGGTAGGTTGCTTAGCAATTGTTCAAAGTTATAACAGATCCCCTCAAACAAATCCCCTGAAGTTCTGACAGGCACCCCCCACCCCACCCCAATCAATGATTGCATTTTGGATGTTTGGCAACCAGCTTATAACTTTTAAGTTCGTTCCTTTTTTCTTTTTTTGCACTTCCTTCTTTTACTTTTTTAGATAGTCTTTTACTTTCTGTGAAATTCTCAGTAAATATAAACAAATTTTAGCCAGAGAGTGAATTTGCATAGATGGAATGCATGAATAATAAAGATTAACTGTGTATGTTTTACAAATTGTAGATAATTCAGAGATATGTTATTTTGACAGTCTAAATAGGGGAGAGGGTTATTTACAAATGTCCTTTGAAGTGCAAAATATGCCACCATATAATCAGTTTAATGATGTCATTACACAAATGACACAAATGTATGCAATTAGTCTGATGATATTTTTAAGCTAATAAAACTACTTGACTTAGAAAATTGGTCCACTGCATATCAACTATATTGTTTTAAGGTCCGCTAAATCATTTGAAGAAATGCCTAGTATCAAATTCATTTACCCTTAGAAATTCACTTCATGATATTGAGGAAACTAGTACTTAATCTCTCTTGTATAGTGAATCACAATGAATAATATCATGTGGTTAATCTAAAGGTAAATTAATGCACAAGGAATTGAGCAAATACGCAAGTTATCCAGTTAATATTTTGTTGTGATTCAGGGTCAGCCTGTGGGTTCGGCATTTGGGTCGGATGATTCAGAGGAGGAGGAGGGGGGTGTTGGAGAGGTTGCTGAGGGGGTTGGATAGCTTGCTGATGAGAGCCCTCAGCCAGGCCCCCCCACCTGGTCACGATGCAGACCCAGCTGTGTGAGCCTGACAGCGTGGATAAAGATGACCCACAGCTGGCCCTGTTCAAGGACGCCCGACGCAGGAGGCAGTCAATCAGGAGTAAACAGAGGAAGGCAATGGGGCACCTCGGAAGGAGGCAGAGAGAAGCCACGCCCTGAACTGTATAAAAGGGGAATGCATGGGAGGGCTGGTTTGCTGAAGGCAACCGCTTGAATAGCTCCTGTTTCATGGTTCGTGTCTTGTTCTGTTTGCTTTTGTGTCCATAAATTTGGCAGGCTTAGTTCCAGCCTCTTGCCTTCTTGTAAAAGGGGTTGTCCCTGCCTTTTCTGCAGGGCCAGTAGCAGGTTGGTACAGAACATATTTAATATTGCAATAGAGCATATTTAGGAACCAAACAATGGTTATCGATCTGGAATCTGTGAATATAGGAATCAGGTCAGAAGAGATAAAATATCTATTTAACTGAAACTTCATATTTCTAAGACCTACTCTGGAAATAATTTATTCAATGTTTAATCCCTACAGTGAAGATGTCTGCAAACGTGGTTTCACAGTCATCATTGATATGAGAGGCTCTAAGTGGGACCTGATCAAACCTCTCCTGAAGACTCTTCAGGAGGCCTTTCCTGCAGAAATTCATGTTGCCCTGATAATCAAGCCTGATAACTTTTGGCAAAAGCAGAAGACAAATTTTGGAAGTTCCAAATTTATCTTTGAGGTAAGAGGGAAAGAAGATTCGTTAATTTAAGAACCGTGATAAAATCTAACACCGCCTGTTATTTTAGATGACCAATCAAACATTGATTTAACCAACATCTGTGTAATGGATGGAACATGGATCTATTTTTTTTATTTAAAAAAAACACCAGATGATAAGTTGTTGATAGTTGTATACTTTTTTTCTCATTCTAAAAGAAAATAATATAAATAGTTGCATATGCCCAAATGAACATCCTATCCATAATAATATCTGCTTAACTGTTATGTAGACTGAGCAAAACATATAGGCACAAATCTTTAATGGCAGTCGGTTGAAATTCAAGCTATACAATTTAGCAGATACAAGTCATTGAAAAGTCCACTGATATCTGCCAATGTCAACTTGAAAGAAAGATACTGCCCTTAGGCAAAGAGGAAGGATTATAAACAGAAAGTATGTTACTCTGACAGCTACTTCTGCAAAAAAAAAATCTTGAAGAACCCCAGTAATAGCCAGGCTTATGCTCCTATTTTCTCTTCAGGGCCTGTCAGTCACAAGTTGTTGGTAAGCAAAAAAAAAAAAAAAAAAAAAGAGCAGGGTTGACATGTGACTGACAAATGCAGATTTCGGGAGCTTCCTGTTAACACTGGAGTTGACCCAACAAGCTTCTTTGTCATTAATTCAGGCTTTTTACAAATTACTTTTCTTTCCTTCTGAAAAGACTTGAATGAGCAAGCTGTGTTTTGATTGGTTGTATTTGAACTGGAAAGAAATATGACAGCTGATAGGATATTACCTTGTCCTTGCACATCTTTTCTTCCTTCCTGATGAAGTTTGATAATAATGTATTCCTATTCATCTCAAATTCTCCAGGGAGAATCTAACTGAATAATAAATGTATCTGCAGAATGCTTTAAACAAAGAGGCCTCCTTTCCTATCTTCATGTTAAAAAGACCAATTATGGCAGGGGAAGAATATTTTAAACAGATTTAAAAACCAAGTGAGAAATTTTCAGCCCGCATTGACATGTCCTATCCTAAATTTAATTAGAATTTAAATGTAAAGAATTACTGTTTAAAATTAACACGCTCTGCTTATGGTGCATTTTTTAAATACAGTACTGTGCCATCTACTGACTCAATATTTGTAAAAACAATGCAGAAATACATCTTAAATAACTGTGTAGTTGTTTTCATTGACTTTTTCCCCCTAGTTTTGTATGCTGACCAAAGTCCATTGGAATTGGGCAGCCAATAGATTTAAATAAATGAATGAATAACTGCTAATTTTTCCAATGAAGCAGAAAGTGTATTTGTGTGGTGTTCTTTATGTCCCCGGTAGGATATGAAAAAAATATAATCATAAGGCTACAATTTCAAAATTGGTTGACATTTCACTCTTTAGACCTGAGGGATTGCATTGCTTCAAGAAGCAACTTTGAAGAATCTTTGCTTAAGGCATTGTTGAAGTGAAAAATCCTATCAAAGCTTTGTACAGTCTGGATAAAATCATCAGTTATATACCACCTAAGCTAAAAAACCCACAAACAATAAGAATTTTTGGTAAGAAAATCAAAAAGAATTTGAAAGATCTGGGAAATAAAATGATCTCAGTGAAGGGGAAAGAAAAAACGTTCTAATATCTCTACTAGAGAAGGTACCTAGCAGATGTTTCAAGGTAAGCTAATTAAAAAGTATTCCAATAAAGAAAGAACTGGATATATGCAGAACTATGGACAATGGACTATAGACAATGCAATGGACTCCCTACTCAAGAACTGAGAAATAAGAAGATTCCAGTGGGAAAAGAATAATGAGCAGTGTATTTTGGCAGTCACAAGCCTGACGTCTGTATAATAACTATTTCAAGTTGGAAGCTTTCAGTGCTATATCGTTTATTCAGCTAGAAGACTTAAGGGTCAAAGGGAAGAGTCATATTCAGTGTATTAGAAGCTATGAACCCCAATTTAGCAATAGCACTAAGCAGTAAACTTATATACCACTTCATAGTGCTTTAGAGCACTCTCTAAGTAGTTTACAGGGTCAATACATTACTTCCAACAATCTGGGTTCTTATTTTACTGACCTTGGAAGGATGGAAGGCTTGAGCCAGTCAGGATTGAACTCCTGGCTGTGAGTCTGCCTGCAATACTTTATTCTAACCACTGCGCTGCCATGGCTCAATTTAAATTATATGTTGCCAAAGCATTCCCTTGTCCTTGTTTTTAACAGGGAGCTTTAGTTTGAACAGTGCCAAGAATTCAAGAAAGTGTGTTCTAGAAAAATATAATTGTATAAAAATAAAGTTTTAAAGCCACATGTAATGAATTTGTAATAAAACCCATCTCAGGAACCTTGGGGGATATGGGAATTCAACATTATGCAAGCACAAGCAATCAAACACAGTCAAACTAGAGTCTTGAACTTTAAGAGAGCTAATTTTAACAAACTTAGAGAGAGCTTGGGAAGGATTCCATGGATGAGAAACAAGTCAAGAAGCTTGAGAAATTTTGAAAAGTGAGATTATAAAAGCCCAATCTAGCACAATACCAATGAAGGAGAAAAATAACAGCTCTCAAAAGAAACCAGCATGGCTCCATAAAGAACTCTCTGATAAATTGAAAGACAAAAAGGATAAGTATAAAAAGTAGAAATAACTAAGGCAGAATATCAGCAAACAGCCCGAGCCTGCAAAAATGAAGTGATGAAGGCTCAGAATGAACTAAGGCTTGTGACAAAAGTCAAAAATAACAAAAAAAAAGCTTCTTTCAACATGTAAAAAACAAGAAAAAAGTTAAGGAAATGATTGGTCCATTAGTGGGGAAAAGTGGCAAGAAGGTGACAAGCAACAGGGAGAAAGCAGAACTACTCAACTCGTTTTTTGCATCCGTATTTACACAAAGGGAAAAAACAGTCCAATCTATCAAAAACAGTACTGTAAAAAACAGATTAGAAACACAAGTTAAAATAGGCAAGAAAATGGTAAGTGAGCCCCGGTCCACCCTAGATGAGTTCAAATCACGAGGACCAGATGGACTACACTCCAAAGTTCTGAAAGAACTGGCAGATGTGTTCTTAAAACCACTGAACTATATCTTTCAAAGATCCTGGAGCACTGGGGAACTACTAGAGGACTGAAAAAGAGCTGAAGTAGTTCTCATCTTCAAAAAAGGAAAAAAAATGGATCCAGGAAACTACAGACCTATCAGCCTGACTTCAATACCAGGAGAAATCTTGGAAAAGATAATCAAACAAGGAATCAGTGAACACCTAGAGGCAAACCAAGTCATTACCAAAAGCCAACATGGGTTTGTCAAAAACAGATCATGCCAGACAAATCTTATCACATTCTTTGACCAAGTGACAAAATTAGTGGACCAGAGGAATGCTGTGGATATAATTTACTTGGACTTCAGTAATGCATTTGATAAAGTAGACCACAACCTACTACTTGATAAGATAGACTCATAGCTGGCTGACCGGCCATATTCAGCATGTGGTCCTCAATGGAACTGCATCTACACGGAGGAAAGTGTGTAGTGGGGTGCCCCAGGGCTCTGTTATTGTTATTAAGTACTCTTCAAAATTAATAGCGAAAGTTAGTACTTGAAAAGTAACCCATTAATACAGCATCCTTTTCACAAAATCTCAGCCTGATGCTAACTATAATATTGGTACTGAATTTGGAAAATTTGTCTTCAGATTCCAGCACAGTGGGATATTTTGACCAAATCATATTTTTCAATCTCAAGGTAATTTTCACAATAAAGTGTATAATGTTATTTGAGGAAATAATAACAATAATAATACCATCAACCTTTCTGCTCTAACAAATATTACCAAAATATTGAGAGTTTTGTTAAAGTTTTGGATGTTACAGAATTTCAAAATTTGGAGAGAGGTGGAGTCACACAAACTCAGATAATATATTCCCTCATTGGAAGAAATACAGGAGAAAGTCTTATTTCAAAATGTTTATGTATTTGGTTTTAATAGTTTTAAAATGGTTTTTATGACATTTTAAGTTTTGGTTGGGATTTGCCTAGAATTTATTAAAAGGTGGATAGTTATTAATGTTTTAAGTAAATAAATAAGTGCCAGAAGGACAGATCTCCAAAAATGGGGTCACATTTAAAAGACCTCTTGTGTAAATTTTAAAACTTCGATGGGACTATATAAAACAGATGGTTCCTGATATTATGAAATCCTAAACTCTTCAAGGCCTTAAGGGATAATAGTAGCACTCTAAATTGTACCCACTAAATCACTGGCTGTAAGTGCAATTCTTTCAGTGGAGGCATTATATAATTCCTATATTTTGTTTTGTATAGCATTCTGACACATTTTGTATTATTTCCAATTTCTGCAAACTCTTCAAGGGTAGCCCAGCATAGATCACACTGTGTAGAGTGCATTGCAAAGATCAAGATGAAATATAATCAAGGCATGCATAACTGTTGCCAAATCTGACCATCTCAAAAATGGATGATGTAATACTGTAATCGATCTAGAAGCCCTAACTGCATCAATGTGCACCATCTCACAGCCATTATAAATTCAGTGACAGATGAGGGTGAAGGAGTATTTTCAAACTGCAAACCATTCCTTTCAAACTTTGTAAACTAACCAACAGTCTAAATGTCCATCTCAAAGTCTAATTTCTTATTTATCAAAAACTAATCCTTTTGGTCTAGATTTAATCTCAGTGCATTCTTTCTCAACCAGGACTTTGTCAAATATAAGAAATGTTCAAGACAGTGATTGCCCTTTGAAGTTGGATAATAAGGTGCAATATGATTGGGGGTGTGTGTCAAATTTTCTAATGATTTCCCCCAATTTCAGTTTCATATACTGTCAATATTAAACAGCATGGATGACAAAAATGCAATCTTACAGGAAACAAGGATACTTTCTGGACACAGCATGACAGTAAGAACTGTAAAACAAAAGTCCTAAGTTGCATCTACTTTGCAGCATGAGTCATCCACCAAGACAGCCAGAGGAGTCTTAATACTTCTCCGAGTTAAACAGCTTGACTGAAAAGAAGATGGATAATCTCTAAATATATCCTGTAAAACATCATTTTTGGAGGACAAGAACCATTGTTTGCTTTAAGTGGCATGCCGATGGCTGTATTTTGAAAAGTGTCTATATATGGGGTGGGGACTTAAATTAATTTACAGTATTTAATTAAGCACAATGAATGTGTTATTGTACATATAGCAATCATTTTCCCTTCTGTCAATTAAAATTACAATTGGTGACAATCTTTGGAGAGACTCTTTGGGCTGTATCCAAATTTTAGGAGGCTACGTGAAGTTTTAAGCCTTCAGGCTGAACACTCCTGCTGTAAATGCACACACAGAGAGAGCTTTCATAACAAGTAGTACCTAGTGTGTGAATTTTGCGAAAAGGGCTGTATAGTGTGAAAACTTAAAAGTGGGCAAATTTATCCAGTTTTTCAAATTATCACCCATTGTGATAATCCTTAATGTGTATGTTGAAGGAGAGGTGTAAATGTACTTTCATAATATTAGTTGTGGGCATAGGATCCATCCCAAAGGAGTTTATGCAGGACAGAGGCAATGCTTCATTTCTTGCTGATTTCTAGTAACACTGATGATGCCAACACAATCGTCATGAGTTCTCTTTCCCACAATTAATTTAATTTTAATTTATTAATATTTCTATACCGCCCTTCTCCCGAAGGACTCAGGGCGGTGTACAGGGCAAGAATAAAACATAAAGTTACAAAAATTAAAAAGTAATTAAATACATGCCCATAAAAACAATAAATACATTAATAGAACCCCCAATAAAATGATAATAAAAACCCCAGCAATCCCCCCTCAGGCCAGGCCGGCTTGTTCGAACAGGTATGTTTTCAGATCGCGGCGAAAGGAGCGAAGATCGGGCGCCGTCCGGAGCTCAACCGGTAACTGGTTCCATAACTCCGGTGCGCCCACAGAGAAAGATCTCCCCCTGGGGGCCACCAATCTACATTCTCTGACTGGTGGCACCCTGAGGAGGCCCTCTCTGTGGGAACGCACAGGGCGGAGGGAAGTTGACGCCGGCAGCAAGTGTTCCCTAAGGTACTCCGGCCCCCTGCCATGTAGGGCTTTAAATACCATAACTAGTCCAACTAGTCCAATGTCCATTTGTTTCCCCCTGTGGTTGTGAGAGCCAAGACAACGACAATTCACAGCCATATTGCACTAGGATGTATTCTTATCTGGCTGTTAAGCATTTTTCCTGCTTACTGCTTCTCCATTTATGCTGCCTGATGAATAGTTAATGGTATCCTTAATTGTTACAGGATTTCTGCATAATTACTTAAAAACTAAACCACACTTTTTTTTTTAACTCCTTAGACAAGCATGGTCTCCGTTGAAGGTTTAACAAAACTGGTTGATCCCTCCCAACTAACAGAAGAGTTTGAAGGAACTCTGGATTACAATCATGATGAATGGATAGAGTTGAGAGTTTCCTTGGAAGAATTTTTCAATAGTGCCATCCATTTATTATCCAGGCTAGAGGACCTTCAGGAAATGCTGGCTAGGAAGGAATTTCCAGTGGATGTGGAGGGTTCAAGAAGACTAATAGACGAACATACCCAGCTCAAGAAGAAAGTAATCAAAGCTCCAGTGGAAGAATTGGACCGTGAAGGTCAACGATTATTACAATGCATAAGATGCAGTGATGGTTTCTCTGGTAGGAACTGCATTCCTGGCAGTGCAGATTTCCAAAGTCTTGTGCCAAAGATTACCAGTCTTTTAGATAAGCTGCATTCAACACGACAGCACTTGCATCAGATGTGGCATGTCCGTAAACTGAAATTAGATCAGTGCTTTCAACTTCGACTTTTTGAACAAGATGCAGAAAAGGTAAGATGCAGCCTTTTTTCTTCTTGACTATTAACCTGAAATCAAATGGCAATGAGAAAGTTGTAGCCAAATCTTTTTCTCCATTTTACCAAGATGAACGATTAATCAGGGATACCAATGTCAAGTTACTTGGAAAGGAAAATCACTGAACTAATTGTTGGAATAGCAAGAAGCACTAGAGCTAGAAATTACTCACTCGTGATTTTTCTGATAAAAGGTGTTCTTTATTCAGTATTTCTGAACTGATGTGACAGGTCTCAAATTACTTTTTTTTTTCATTTCACCAAACCTGTTAATAAAAGTCCATCATAATCAAACTGTGGAACAATTTCCACTTGGGAGAAGTTGTAAAAAGTTGTAAAAAGGATACTTGGAAAACCAAAGAAACAAGAATCATATACATATTGAGAAATAGGCCCACGGGCATCACACAGTCAGCAAGCTCCTTGGTTAAGTACATGTGGCAACAGTTTGAATCCAAACATTGTACATTCATTTTCTAAATCAGGGACAAATAATCTGCACTCTTTAGACCAGGGGTTTTCAAACTTGGCCCTTTTATGACTTGTGGACTTCAACTCCCAGAATTCCTCAGCCAGCATGCCTGGCTGAGGAATTGTGGGAGTTGAAGTCCACAAGTCATAAAAGGGCCAAGTTTGAAGACCCCTGCTTTAGACTATATGGTGTGAGAGATGTCCACAAGGGAACATAAAAATGAACTTTGTGATCAAAGCCCTCCTCCTCTGGATGGTCTCTTCTGTGTGTAGCCTCATTTTTGTGTTGTTCAGAGTCACTCCCTAATTCACCAATGTGATTTCTGGTGGGTTATTTACTCAACCAAAAAGCAAAAGGAGTGCACTAAATCTTCAGTAGGCTTAGAACCCATACTTTATTTAAATTCAAAAATCTTCATCATTCCTCTCCAAAAAAGTGGGTTGAACATGTCGGTTCTGCCTATTGCAATTTTGTCACTGCATCATTGCCCCACTCTTTGTGGCACTTAGAGGCAATGGTGTTTTTGTAAGAACTAGGGGCATCACCCTTATCTAAGTGATGAATAGTACAGTTGTTTAACTAATGTTCTGTCATGAGTGACATGGAGATTAATGCTTCAGGTACCAAAACAGGGCAATTGTCCTGTTTCCCATCAGGGTAAATAATACTGGATGGGTTATTTTATGTAGTTCATTGTATCATATTTGAACAGATTTGTAAAGTATTTGTTAAAAATAACAGCAAACTTTTACTGTTGTTTGTTCAATAAGTAATTTAATTCCTTAAGTTTTATGTAGTTCTTCAGGTTTTTCTAGACTTCTGTGAGGCATGACTCTGCAATTTATGGGCATTGTTAAATCTGTTCATAAGTGGTTTCCGATTCAGGCAAAAGATGATGTAACTTTTTTTTTCATTTCTACACTTTAATATGTCAAAATGCAACTTGAGGCAAAATAACTATTTGACCTAGATCATTCTTTTTTTTCTCTCCTTTAGCGGTGATCATTATTTTTTAAATGCTATAGTACTTGAGCCTTTCCATTTTCCCTAAAGTTGTTTTATTTGAGTATTTTATGCCACCTGCGACCCTCCATAATAATAGTTTTCATAGCAAAGAGGTTGCTCACAAATTGATTTTCACTAAACCTTGGAGTTATAGGTCAGTAAGATGGACCCGTGAATTTCTTTAAACATGATTAAAAGCTAAGTGGCATCAGATGGTTTGGCAAAACATCATAGATAGGTCAGAGAAGAAACATCCCATAGCAGTCCCCAACCTTGTGGCTTGGTGGCCCGGCAAGGGGGGGAAGAGGGAATAGTTGCCTGTGAGTGGCAGGTGGGCACGTGTGAGCCCATACAGCTCCCACTTATGCAAGGGGCAGTTACACATGCCTACTGCTCTCACAAAGGGAGCTTCGTGTGCAAGCGCAAGTGGCTGCCGCTCACATGAAAGGAGCTTCACATGTGCACTCACCAACCAACTGCATGGCCCAGTACCGAACAGGCCACAGCCCAGTAGTGGACTATGGCCTGGGGATAGGGGACCCCTGCCCGATCACAGAGGTAGGGATGGAATTTGGTGTGGGTGTGTGAAACATGTAATATGTACGTGCAGTTCAATTACAGAGGGCCTTTCATCTTCTAAAACCATGATTCAGTTTGGCCAATCATCTGGGGTACATTGGCTGATCCACAATAGTTCATTTAGTCACCGTTTGAAGTTACAACAGCACTGAAAAAGTGGCTTATGACCATTTTTCACACTTACGACGGTTGCAATATCCCCATGGTCACATAATCAATTCGGATGCTTGACAGTTTGTTCATACTTATGATGGTTGCTGTGTCCCGGGGTCACGTGATCTCCTTTTGTGGCTTTCTGACAAGCAAAGTAAATGGGGAAGTCAGATTCACTTAAGAATCATGTTACTAACTTAACAAATGCAGTGATTCACTTAATAACTGTGGCAGGAAAGGTTGTAAAAGGGGGCAAAATTCACTTCTCTCTCAGCAAGAGAAATTCAGGGCTCAGCTGTGATCATAAGTTGAGGACTACTAGTATGCCTGATACAAACAGGGCTGCCTAATTATGTAACATTTAACGTTTAAGATAAAAACCCCTGACATATGTTGCTCACGTTACTTCTTGACTTAAGAGAGAGAGAGAGAGAGAGAGAGAGAGAGAGAGAGAGAGAGAGAGAGAGATGATTGGCAGACTTGTCTATGTCTCTGCAGGGAAAGGAAATAACTGAATAACAGTATCAGTATTTGTCTTTATTATATATTGTGGTATTGCAATCCCCAGGCTGCTTAATTATAGAAAACAAGAGCTGTTATTG
Source organism: Vipera ursinii (assembly GCF_947247035.1). NCBI lineage: Eukaryota > Metazoa > Chordata > Lepidosauria > Squamata > Viperidae > Vipera > Vipera ursinii. Next base: position 130,343,779 of record NC_139512.1, read on the forward strand.
GGAATGCTAATAAATTGTTTATGATTAGGATTATTGGGCAGCGAAGGCAAGGGTGGATACTTCATATTATAGTGGAATAAATACAATAAAGAAAGAAAATATTTATCAGCCTATGTACTGCCAGCAGAGCTTCTGGAAATACTTTATTCTGGTGTTCAAGCTGATTCTTTTGATTTTTGCCCCCCCCCCCCTTAAGTGAGTAATAGGGATGCGGTGGCTCAGTGGGTTAAGACGCTGAGCTTGTCGATCAGAAGGTCGGCAGTTTGGCGGGTCGAATCCCGAGTGCCGCGTAGCAGAGTGAGCGCCTGCTACTCGTCCAAGCTTCTGCCAACCTAGCAGTTCGAAAGCATGTAAAAATGCAAGTAGAAAAATAGGGACCACTACGGTGGGAAGGTAACAGCGTTCCATGCGCCTTTGGCGTCCAGTCATGCCGGCCACATGACCACGGAGACGTCCTCGACAAGCGCTGGCTCTTCGGCTTTGAAACGGAGATGAGCACCGGCCCCTAGAGTCGGAAACGACTAGCACGCATGTGCGGGGGAACCTTTACCTTTTTTTTTTTAAGTGAGTAATCCCAGGTCAGTGTTGCTATCTCAGTACATCTGAATCAAAATACCTCTCCTATGGCAATGAATACCCAATTGTAATAAATACGTAGGCTAGTCAGTAGAGAGAATTACGTAGCTGTACAACAGAAATAAGTAAAAACAGATGTCATGTTGAAAACAGCATCTTATCAGTCCTCAGTATAAGTGTTGGATTGTGATCAGGCAAATACAGTTTAAATCTTCATTGATGTGAAGATCATTTGTTGACCTTGGATTAAGTTACACACTCAGGAGCAGATAACATCAGAGATGTTCTAAGGGAACAGTGTCTGAATATATGGCAGAGGTATGGAAAGAATGTGTGCCATCCTGCGATCCTTGAAAAAAGGACAGAATAATAATGTATTTATAAATCATAATACTGAAGTTCTTATAACAAAAGAACAAGTATAACCCAATATTTCATAAAACTGAGCGTAGAAGTGCGTGAGAATTTTTTTAACCTGAATAAGAATTTATTATATTTATACTTACTAAACCTCTGTGAAAAACATAGCACAGCATGCTAGCATGCTGAAATCCATGCTTTCAAAATTAATAATGCAGCTCACCAATTGAAAAAGCGGTATCAAATAAGTTTAGTAAGAAAAAAATTAGCATAAAATTATATATTAGGAAACATATGCATAAAAGTATTGTGTTAAGGGAAAAAAACCCTTGTTGAAAATTCATGGACTGAAATATAAAATGCATTTATGTGCATTGCTCACAAAAATGCATATGAAGGAAGAGGTTTCTGCACATACACACTACAAATATGTGCAACAGAAAGAAAGCTGGAGAGAGAGAGGTATAAAGAATAGTCTGTTACGCAGATTCTTATTACAGTAGTAAAAAAAATTTAAATCCCTCACTCCAGGACTCTGCTTAACCTCTTTCTCACACTCAGGTGTTATTGGGGCTTGGACAGAGGGTCCACAGTCAATCAAATTTATTCCAGGGGGAAGCAACCCATCAGAAAAATTTGAATCAACCAAAGAAACACACCAAGATATACTGTTTTAGCCAGTGGATTAGATACTGACCTCCACCAAAATTGAACCAGGATGCATTTGATATACAACTTATAGACTGCAGTTCTTAAAAAAAGCTATGGTTTTATACATACCATAAAACCAAATCCATAGCACATTAGTTCTAAATACACTGGCTTATATTGGGACAAATGTATTACTGGATAATCCTCATTTAGCAATGACAATTGGGACTGGCAGCTCTGTTGTTAAGCGAAGCAATCACTAAGTGAGAAATCACATGATCTCAGCTGTGCTTTCATTTCCATTACTCCCTTGCCATTTGGAATGCTCACCCCGGTTCTGAGTTATTTATTTATTTATTTATTTATTTATTTATTTATTTAATTGAATTTTTATACCGCCCTATTTCCGTAGGACTCAGGGCGGTTTACAGGGCAGTTAAAACCATGAAATACAAAAAATTAAAATCAATTAAAACAATTAAATTAAATTCAAGCCCCAAGAGTAAATCTAAAACCCAGTTAAATTAACAACCCCACAGTCTGGACCAAACAGATCAAAGAGCCAAGTTTTCAGGTCCCGGCGAAAAGAGCGAAGGTCGGGGGCAGGTGAGGCACAAGAGGGATTATGTGAAGGAATTGCTTGGTTTCCCCTCCTTCTCCCCCCCCTTGCTTCTTTAAGCAATGTCTCCCACTGGGAGAGGGAAAAAACCAAGCAAATACATTGGCTGATTGCATAGTGTGCTCAGACTTGCTAGCACCACTACATTCTTTTCATGTGTATTTCTCACTGGGTACCTACATATTCTCTTGTAATCCCTTCCTCTGCAATCTCTTTGCTTTGTGCAGGGGGAAGAAAAACAACAAAACAACCCGTCAGGCACAGGATAACACATAGTGACTATAATTGTGACCAAGTCGTGAATGCAGGCATTTGTCATAAAGTTATTTTTTCACCACCATCATAACTTTGAATAGTTGTTGAAAGTGGCAATTGGTAAAATGTTACATTTTTTAATTGTGCAAGATTTCAGTCTTTCCAATGTTAAGAATCGAGATAGTCTTAGAAAGTTCTTGGAATTAGTATTGAGATATTAAACCACATATGAAGAAGCCTACATTCTTTAAAAAGCAAAGGTTTGGCAAGGAGGGATTTTAAGTAAAGAAGCAAAGTGGACAGGCAGAAAAAAAGTCTTAAGGATTGATCCCAACCATATTTGTTCAAGCAATGTTTCTTTTAAAAATAAGCAAGCAAAATAATAAAGCTATTAATACTGAAATTAACTCTGAAGTATTTCAAGAATATCTGGATACTGAATTTTTATTATTAGATTAAATAATTTTAATCTAATTTTATTTTATTATTAGATTACATTTTATTATTTTATTCTTTTTATTACTAGATTTTTATTATTATTTTATTAGATTTAAATTTTATTGTTTTATTATTATTATATTATTAAAGATATTTAAATAATATCTGGGTATTTAAGTATTTGGGTAATGTTTATAATCTCATAAAGAATAAGTCATTCTATCTATCTATCTAAATATCTATCTATCTATCTATCTATCTATCTATCTATCTATCTATCTATCTATCTATCTATCTTACCACAGGGTGGTAACTTTGGACAGTTTACAATATCAAGAAGATAAAATTTTACGAAACCTAATACAAATTAAATAATATAAAAAGATAAACACTCAACCCTAATTAAAAGATGGGAAGGGAGAGAGTAAGATTAGCAAAAGGGGAGGTGGAATCTATCTGTCAACCACCCCCAACACGAAGTCCTCCCATTGAAGCTCCAAGTCAACTGGCAGAAAAGCTCTTTATACCATAAATATTTCAGATCTATTTTAAAAATTCAGTATCATTTCAAAGGTTTTGGTGGAGTTTTTCATTTTGGTTTTGATTTTTATGTGGATCAGAGTATCCAACCAAAAATGTACTTTTGATCAGAATTTGAATTTGCTTTATGTTTTTTGCAGGAATTTAATTTGGAAAATATTTGGTGTAAACTTAATCTGACCATTAGGGATTATATGTTTACTTCCTATGCCCATATTGGCATAGAAGACTAGTTGATCAAGTTAAGACTAATTATATACTTTTCAGTTTATGCTCTGATCACATTAATCTTTTAATTTAAAATGTTAAGTTAGTCAATGATAGATGATGTTTTAATACTTCTGTGTTACATGGTGATATTTTTCTTATCTGCTGTATATTAAACAACAAATGTGATAGGGTTTTTTTTAGGTCAGTGGTAATTCAGCTGGTCTTCAGAAAATTTGGGATTTTTACAAGACTAGGGAACTTGACTGTGATTTATGCAGCTACACAAGGAAAACGTAGAAATTTTGGTTACTAGCAAATGGATGTCATGATTGAAGAAAGTGTTTTGATATGCAAAGAACCCTATGGAAAAAAAAACCTTTAAAAGCTTATATACTGTATTAGCTAAGGTAAAGCTGGTTCTTTTCTGTGCTAAACAGGAGGAATTTTCTTTGAAGAAATTGAAATATTGGGACTCTGGCAAAAAAGCTGGTAAATAGCTGCTTATCAATTGTAATAGCTTACATGACATGTAATGGAACACATTTTCTATTTGCATCAAAGTGATCTCAAATTCTCTTTCCATCTATGGAGTGAGACTATACAAGTCCTAAGCGGGTTCATGCATGTAATTTTAGGATGAATGAAAGCAAAGAAATTAAATTGTAATTTAGATAAAATGGAAATACTTTGGATATATATCACATATCATCACATATCATCTATCATCGACATATCATACTATACATTATCCTCGTCTTGCTCCTATGAATGATATGTATCTTCCTCAATGTCAGGTCCTCGACCAGAGGCCTGGGAATTTGATGGTTCTGTGCAGTATCTTAGCAGTTCCTAGCACTTGTTTGGAAGCCTTCCCTGTCCTGAAAGAAAATATACTGCAGCACGTTTTGGAAAGCATACTGTGACAGTCTGGCTTCAGCTGTAGAAATTGGTGATGCAAACTTGCAACTTTATTTGAGGAGGCAGCAAGTCCCATATTTCTGATCTCCAGGTGAATGGGCTCCTAAAAACAATCCAATTTGCTTGCAGCACCATGCAAAGCCAAATGCTAACTGGATTGCAAAATCAAAACATTGTGTTTGGTAGAAACATGTGCCAAAATGAACTCCAGATCTTTCACACTGTAGGAGGCTTGGATGCTGCTGTTTTCCTGAACATCCATCCAAATTGCAGTCCTGGGGCTCTGGGTATTGTTAGTATTATGAGCAATGACTTTCTATCCTCCAGCCATCTGTAAAGAACTTGGTCTATGTTAAACAGTCTGTGAGTCTGATCCTTCCAGATGGTCCTTTTTAAAAATTCACATTGAAGGGAGAAATGAACAAAATCTCTGACAAGGCATTGACTGCTAACCTGGTAGTAGATCTCATGGCATTTGATGGAGTTTTGAATCACTATGTATATGACTGTTGAATTGAACTGTCCATTAGACTTGGATTCCTTATCCTTACAATCATAATGTTCATTTAGTATGAGTAGGGCTAGTTTGTAATCCAGATAAAATTATAAATCTACAGTTAACTTCTGTCTGTTCACATACTTTCTCCCTCATCAAGAATCAGGAGAGCAGATACAAAACATAGAATAGCATCCAAGAACCGAATAATAGGGAGATAGTTATGTTTATGAGGTCTGCTTATCCATTGTTTAAGGAATCATGGCTAATTGAAGTAATTCAGCTACTCAGGTTTGCATATTATACCAAACTATTAAATTACATTGTCTATAATTGCACAATATGCTAAAATGACCCACTGCTGTCTAGATTGTGAGTGTTGCTGAGTGTTGTTTTAACATAGGCATGTGGGGGTGTGTGCTTTGGCCTGGCAAGTAAGATAAAAGGCTCTAGCAAAACCAAGAAATATCTACCGGTATTTTTTCAGTGTTTCAATGCACACTTTAAAAGTGCCATTTTTCATTTCCTTTCTATCTTTGTCCTTTGTTCAATATCTGTCGGCAAAAATCCAGGATCTTAGAGCTTTTGTGTTGCTTTAGCAATAGTGTATAAATCTCCATGTTTCCCACTCACTATGGAAAAAGATAACCAGAGGTAATGGGCAAAATATTAATGGAAAAGACATATAACTCCAGTTTAGAAAAAAGCATTGGAATCTTATGCTACAATTTCTTTACAGCAGTGAGAAATGTGACTCACTCTAATGCTGATTTAGAATCCTATGTGGTGAATTCTCTTTAAAAACATCTGTGAGCCAGCAGTTAATGTTTAGCATGCAAAATTGTATTCTTTTCTCTACAAGTATTAGAAACGGCTTACTAAGCATTTGAGCACTAAATCTTTAGACAAATCTTCTGTTCTATTGTACTTCACAAGATTTCATGTATTTTTTTCATTATTATAATTTGGAGATGTTGCAGCAGTTTTAGGGAATTCAGAAATCATAAATGAATGCCTCCTGCTTTTCATAACAAAAAACGGGATCCTGTGCACAATTAAACAATATTTTCTGGAAGCCTTTCAGGCTGGCCTCATTGTTATGCCCACAGACTGAAGCAGAGTTCAAATTCTGAATTCAAATCATTGCAAAAGAGGAATTTGAAATTCAGATCAGGTACCAGTGCAGATGTGACAATTTAAATCTGAAAACTGCAGCCATAAACCAAAAGAAATAAGTCTATAGGGCCAAAAACATTCTGTATGTATACAAAATGTGCCAAACCTTTGCATGCTGGTAGCTGCTCTGAAAGGTAAAACTTCTGGTGGAGATACATTCTTCTGCCTCTCAACTTCATTTTCTTTCATTCAGGTAATCTTAGTAATCGTGCTTTTCTGCTATTTTTTTCCCTTCATTTTCTTTATTCCAGCACATAAACAAGCACAGACACAATAGAATTTCTGATTGCTTTTGTGGATTCTTACTAATCACAACGTTATGTTATTTGAAACTTACCAAGAAAGATCTTACCTTCAGAATCTAATGAGAGGGATAGAGAGATGAGCAGAGCATAAGTATCTAATATGCCGCACTGTGTGTGTGTGGGGGGGGAATGGAAGAAACTGAGATGGAATTAAAAGAGAGATCAGCCTAGAATCTCTAGCAAGCTGCAAGTGAACTAAGTCCAACCCCCCCCCTTGAATTCCGTCGACCCTTATCTAATTCCTAGCAGTTGCTAATCATTAGTTGACAATATTTATGTGCATACCTAGGAGTAGCAACAAATCAGCTTAATTGAACTTTCACTTATGGATTGATCTTTCATGCCTGGCACACACTGGCCAAGACTAACCTCAACATGGTGAAAAAAATTAATTTAAGAAAGGGACAACCAACAGTCAATAATAATATAATGGCAGAATATTAGGATTCAGATTATTATATAAAAACATACAAAGGAATTACTATCTTCTAGCACAGAGGTCCCCAGCCCTGGGCTGTGGCCCACTATCACACGCCTGCTATTCACACAGAACCATCCCTTGCCCCCCTCCTCCCACCAGTCTGCCAAGCTGGAAAGGTTGGGGACCTCTATTCTAGTATCAAGAAGCAAAACCTCCCTCATTTTTTGGTCAGCCAAAACTTCATGAAAAATACTAAAGGAGGGATTATGTATATAGACTACATATCTCACTTTATAGATTATATAAAGATTGAAAAGAGATAATAAGAAGCAATACTGCTGCAGAAAATAGACATATAGATAATTACTCAACCAGCTTTGAATTGAGCTTAGCAAGATAGGAGATTCAAATATGAAAATCACACATGTAAAACTAATGTACTGTAGCTAAGATTAAAGTTCGTGTGCTCTGGCACCACCAGAAACCCTAAAGTGAGGAACAAGTTGTTTCTAGTATGTTTCCATAATGCAGAATGATTTATTAAAACTGATCATCCACTAAAAATGGTTTATTACAGTTTAAATGTCTTTTTTTTTCCAAAAGCATTATGACAGGTTACTGATAATTTGAAAGTTTATGTAAAATTGATTACAAGGCACGTAAACACTCAGCTTGTCAGGACCCACCCCAAACCACGTCTTAGGAAGACAAAACTCTTGGAGCCAAATCTTAGTCCAAAAGGAATCTTTACTGTGACATGCTTGGTTGTAGGAGGCGAGACAGGACTTAATATTTCCACGAAGTAAACCCTTAATCCCCATTTGGTCAGTCCCCCATCCTTCCTCTCGTATCATCCATCTTGTGGGAAAAAGGAAGTTAGGACCCTTTTGTTTATTGCTGTCTTCCGTGACAAAACCCAGATGCTAGCCCCCACTTTTGTTTCCCCAGTTCAAAAGGCTTCTCCTTTCCTTTGAAATGCCTATTGCCGGTTCAATACACATTTATTCTCTTCGGGAGATGGCAGAATCCATGGGATAATGTTTGAAACATTCCATTTATGAATATGATATAAATGGATTCTGACAAGCTACACTAAAAGATTGTCAACCTTAAATTTGAAATAAAAGAATAGCAAGAATATTGAAGATAAAAAGTACCATAGAACAGGGAAGTTCAGAATGAAACACATGGAGAGTTGAGAGTGAATCAATGCAGTAGTAAGGCACTGATAAAGGAGAATATTTGTACCTCAGTGTTGAAATGAGGGATCCTTGGTGCTCTCTGAGCTTGGTTGTTTTCTTGCAGATGTTTCTTGATTAGGCTGTTGTTTGTTGTCTGATTGTTGTCTGAGTTGGTAGTTCCTTGATTGGGGAACTGCTTGATTATTCATTTAGCATTATACTTGGTGTTAATCTTTGCTTATCTGGTGTTGATTATTCATTTAGTATTATACTTGGTGTTAATCTTTGCTTATCTGGTGTTGATTATTCATTTAGCATTATACTTGGTGTTAATCTTTGCTTATCTGGTGTTGATTGCTGGCAAAGAGGTGCTGTGATCTTTTAGCTTTCAGTGTCCCAATCAAGGAATTGGTCATAAATTGAAGATCACCTGTAACTACTTCTAAATAATTAGAGACCTTCAGAATAACAACAATGAAAATACTGGATGAATCTGCCTTGAATCCTGAATGAAAGAAACATTTAATCATAAGCTTAAGAATTTAAAGAATCTAAAATAAACAAAAGGTTAAGTAAAATTTTAATCTTAGAAAATTATAAACAGAATAAGGGTCCAGATGAAATTGGAATATTGAAAGTTTTACAACAAAATTTTAGGAATTAATTATAAAATACAAATAGATTCTCGTTGGAAATAGATTCTGAATTTGTTTTTACATGACATGAATACATAAGCAATTTCGTGATTTCAAAAGATAGACATTAGAGGGGAACTAAATATTTTAAGTAAAAGATATATATGCCTGTAAAATGATGCAATACATTATGACAATGCAATACTGAAGGAGACTTTTGAAGACTGGAATCAAAAAAAATTAGTCACAATGTCCACAATGTCAATAATCATATCTGCTTCTATGAATAGACTATGTCCAAAACATATTATTCAAAAAATTTCAGATATAGGAAATTTTATTTGACAAGATAGAGATGGTATTGGAAGTGGATTTACAATTTCCAGGCCAAGAGCAAGACTTAGAAAAGGATCTTTTACTGAATGTACAAAAGAATCAATCTCTCTCTCTCCCTCTCCCTCTCTCTCTCTCTCTTTCTATTTTTTTGTTTTTCTTTAAGTTTGGTTTGTATTGGATTTTACTATTATAAACAAACTTCTTGATTAATATTACATGTATGCATGTATGTATGTCAAAGAACATTCCCACTGGGAACCATCTCTACTTTCTGAAGCTTATCTTACAGCAAAAGATCTATGAATCAAGGGGTTTTTCCTACCTGATGTGAATCCTGTATGACAACCTGCTGCAATAGTAGTAAATAGGATGACTGTTACAGAGTATTCTACAGGAAAATAATTGAGGGCATTGCTGACATGCCGCCACATAAATTTATTACTGTGCTGCAGTATCCTTGATGGAATTGTGCACCTTAATTAATTCATCAGTAGGTATGAAAGTAAATGTCTGACATTTATGATTACCTCCTTTGTAAATCTTGCTTCTAAGGATTTGGCTGTTTAAGATGGTATTCACACCAACGTACGAATTTAGAATATACGTATACGGTACATATTTGCCATTACTAGGATGATCCAGCAAGACCATAAAAACATGTAAAGGTAGCCCTCAACGTACAACCACAATTGAGCCCAAAATGTATGTTGTTAAGTGAGAAATTTGTTTAAATGAGTTTTGCCCCATTTTACGACTTTTCTTGCCACATTTGTTAAGTGAATCACTGAAGTAGTTAAATTAGTAACACCATTGTTAAGTGAATCTGGCTTCTCCCATTATCTTTGCTTTTCGGAAGGTCATAAAAGGGTATCGCATGACCACAGGACACTGCAACGGTCATAAATATGAACCAGTTGTCAAGCATCCAAATATAAATCGTGTGACCATGGAGATGCTGCCTTAGTTGTAAGTGTGAAAAATGGGTCATAAGTCACATTTTCAATGCCACTGTAACTTTGAATGGTCACTAAATGAACTGTGGTAAATTGAGGGCTGCCTGAATGCTCTTTCATTTCTTCCACTCAATTTCTACTTCCAATGTTAATGACCAAGCAAACCAGGAAATCTCACTGATGATTAATTTGTTCCACCAATGTGTACATATTTCAGGTCTTCGTGTATATAATATCAAACAAATGATAGGGAGTTTGGTTTGTTTAGCCCCCTTTGCTGGCACAAAGATTCCGGTGGGAGCAATTAAATATATTATACTAATTTTTTTTGCTCAATCACACTAAACCAAAAGACTAGAATTGCAAAAGAATTCTAATTCTGAACTGGGTAATCATTTTAATATCAGTTGAGAAATTAAAATACATGTATGGGGGATCTAGCTCAGATTTCTAGTTTATATATTTAAGGAAGTATTGCGCAGAGGAATCCTGCATACTACCTCTGATTTCTTCAGAAAGAAGAATTCAGTAAATTGAATGTAATTGTAGAGCACTTAACAATTCTGTTCCCCCTGCTTTCCAATCAGAAAACACACGAGATAATGAGCTAGAGAGATAATTATCTTTAAAAGACATTCATCTGTGAAAGAATTTATGATATTCAACTAAATCACCAGAGAATTATAAAAGATTAATTTGGAATATGAAGACATGCAACTACAGGAGACATGTCAGCAGTTTACCTACCTGCACAAATTTCCTATTATCTGAGATATGAACTTCAACAAGGCATAAAAATAATTGAAAATAAGATATTTTTTTATTAAGTTTGGTATCAAGATTGCTAATTTTAAAGGAGATAATCAGATGTACATTAAATAAAGCTTTTTCTCCTCCCCATGATTTTTTCCAGAGCTGTTGTTACAATCATTGATTCATATTTTCCAATCACTGAATTCATTGTGCCTCTCCCTTCAGCATCCCATAATCTCTTTCCTTCATTAAATAACCCAACCCCCAAATTCTAGCATCTAACTCTTTTACCATAATTTGATTATGATAATTTTTGAATTAACCACATTTTACCAAAATCGTTTGCTTCCCATGATCGTTTTGTATAATAGAAGTGGGATTGCGGGTGTGCATTGGTGTGTATGTGTGCATGCATGCACATAGTATGCCAATACCTTGTATAAATAGACAGGACAGAATAAGTCTTTCAATATAAACTTTATGAAGAGATGCGAAGGATTATATGCTTTTAACTTTTTTATATTGAATGATGAATCTATCCAGAGAGGAAAAGTGCAAAGTATTCTATGCGTGTTCACAATTCCATTGGGGTTGCATAGTTTTGGCTAAATAGTAGCAATAGTCAAGCATAATGATGCTACTAGTGTATAAAAAGGTAGTTTAGTTTGCCGTCAATATTTTCCAAGTAAATTTGGACTGATGGGGGGAGAAATAAAAAGCAACTAACTGTAGTTTTGCAATTATCCATGAAGAGCCATGCACTTTGTTCCCCCAGAAAAGAGGTACCGTGTTTCCCTGAAAATAAGACAGGGTCTCACTGTATATTAATTTTTGCTCCAAAGGCACATTAGGGCTTACTTTCTGGTTAGCGCTTATAGTCGTGGAAATACGGTACTAAATGCATCCATCTGGCTGACAATCTTAACTGGGGCTTATTTTTGGAGTGGGGCTTATATTACATGAAAAATCATGCTAGGGCTTATTTTCTGGTTGGGTCTTATTTTTGTGGAAACAGTATATAATGATGAATAAATCAAAACTTGCACAGTCCCTTTGCAACAATACTTCCGGTTCTTTTTAATTGCTTAATTTCAGGTTTATCCCAGATAAATTGCCTTCAAGTAATGTACTAAGTATGGCGGGGGTGGTGGTGGTTAGGGCTTGTGGCCAAATGGCTGTTGCCTCCATAAATGGGTATAGCTTGTTTTATTTATTTATTTATTTGAAAAGTTATATTGCCGTCTACTCGTTTACAGCGACTCAAAGCGGCTTACAGGAAATAAAAAAACCAATTTTGGGGGGAGAATGTTCAAGTAAAGCAGGTAAAATATTTAATAAGATAAATTGTTCTTGGTTCCTAAAACAGAAATCAAAATCGGTTGCTTGTCTGTGGCCTTTTCTTTCTGTGGATTTCATTTTACCAGTTCTGCTCTTATGCATCAATCTTTTTCATTTAAGTTGCATGTCTCCTCTTAATGAGGAGCTGCAAAAGAGAACAAACCAAGCCAAATTGTGAAGGTTTCCTGCCTGAGTTAGCTGTCTTGAGAGAATCAGTTCTGCTTTCCAGGGAGGAGGGGGGGGATGATTAAACTATGTAAGACCAGCCAGAACATAGAAAAAGCCCCTCTAGTTTTTGACCTAGTTTCCTCAGTAGAAATCTCTGTGGCAAAGTAGCTCAGCATCATCTTTGCTTCAAAAATACTAGAGGTTCACCTGAGTCTTATAACATGTTCCATCTACTATACTTCTTCAATACTCCCGCTTCAAACAAGCTACCGCTTGAAGGTAAAGTGTTGCTGTTCTTTGTCATCTTGCCTATTGTGCACCATGGGTCACTGGACAGGTGTTATAGAACAGGAGGCATTAGTTTTCCATGAGTTATTAGAGCTGTGTAAAAAATATGAGTGTCTTGGCTCAAACCTCACAACCACCATTTGGTTTTGCTTGCTGTACTAAAACATAAAAGCCCAGGTTACTGTGGATGGTGCTTGTTAACCAGGTTTTGAGGCTTACCTGATTAATAGGTGCATATTCCAGATATGAAATATGGCTTCTTGGATTGCTGGAAAAAGTAATCTGGAGTACGACTGGAATAAAAAAACTTACATTTCTCAGCAACTGATAATAATAGTGATATATATCTCACCATTCTTCTTCTCATAGAGCAGATAATCACTATGGCTCTTAGCCACTGATTTTTTTTAAAAAAAACTTATTATTATGTGCTATCTCTTTTGTATTAATTGAATTCCATGTAAAGCTGTCCTAATTAAGAGACACTGCTACACTTAGACCGAATGGATTGAGGAGATCAAGAAAATAAGAATCCTGCTTGTTCTTTTATGTATTACAGCAATTTAATTTGTAATTAAACGCCATTGGCCTGTTTTCTTCTCGCATGTGGAAAAAGCAATTATAGGATTGAAATTATGAATAGAAAATTCGGCTGCGTTGCTGGAGAAAATGATACAGCAGATTTTCAGAGCTTCAAACTCCGTAACCATAAGGATCATTTGCAATATGAAATGTACTTACAACCTTTCATCCTCAGCCAGTTCTGAAACATTCTCTGCCAGTTTAGTATATATCCTGCTAAAGTTTTCTGTACAAACATTACTTGTAAAATTGACTGACAGAGTGTAAAGTATTATCTTCATATATTTGTTCTTGAATGCTCATTTATCTTTTGGAGCAGCCATATTAAGCATCAATGAATGAAAACTACAGGGATGGCAGAAGTATAACACAGACCAATTAATTTAATTATACTTTATTGTGTTTATTAAAATGATGTCTCTCAAATTTATTCTCAGTTACAGTTCTGAATTAAAGGACAAAAGACTCTTCTCCCATGCCTCTTTCTGCATTTCTAAACATAATAAGGGTTTTCTTCTTTTTCAGATGTTTGATTGGATCAGCCATAACAAAGAGTTGTTCCTGCAGAGTCACACTGAAATTGGAGTGAGCTATCAACATGCCCTTGATTTACAGACACAACATAATCATTTTGCTATGAATTCCATGGTGAGTATATAACAGATTTTCTCTAAGGAGGTACATGAGATATATATAGGGTAAGAGGGTAAGATAAGGGGAACCAATTAAAAGAGGTGAAGGAATCCACCAAATGCTTGATTAGCAAAAGATCAAATTGATCATCTTGCAGTAGCTTCTTGTTATATGAAATAAAAAAAATCCCTGTCTTTGAGAATACTGCTATCCAATGGAATTTTTGCCAGATATACAGCATAGGATGCCTTTAATGTGATCATTAAATTAAAAATTAATACTCAACTAGTTTAAATGTATATGTATGTGATTTCTGTTTGTGTAACTTAATAAACATCTTCTAATGAAAATGTTAAATATGACTTGAATGCCTTCTCTGATTACTTGGTCAATTAAATGTTTATTTTCAACTTTGGTATGAATTCCAGACAATGAATCATTGTGTATTTAAATTTTTGTTTTTATTGCTTTAATATTCAAAAATAAAGGGAGAAAGGGGAAAAAAAACAGAAATCAAAAAGAGGGGATGGTCACCACTGCATGGAAACCTGGCTTCTGTTCACCCAGGCCTTCACTTCATCATGTTTCCATTTTTTATTTTTTTGAATGTTTAATTGGTTTTATTATAATTTTTTGGTTGTTGTGACCATAAGCAGGAATAAGCTACACATTGGTGATCCAAGAGTGTAAATCAATACATTCACATCTTTACTAAAATCTTTGGAATGCAATATTAATAAACCAAAATAGGCAATAAGACAAGTACATCTAATATAAGTAAGCGACTATTTACACATTTTATATTGCCAACAAAGTGAGGCTGAAAGCTGACTCTTTCAATCCGGGCAGGGGGCATTCAAGAAAGATGAAAAATAATCATTTATTGAATTAGTTTCATTTTAAGGTATTCTTTTAGCTCTTAGCCAATCATTGATTGGTATGGGATATTCTGGCTAGTTATTCCAAAGTTCTTGCAAAACAATATTCCGGCTAGTTATTCCAAAGTACTTGCAAAACAATATCCAGTTAGCAATATTTTTTTACAAAAAAAAGTTAAGTCTACAACTTTTGTTCCACTTACGCTAGTAATTTTAAATTGTGCTAATGCATCTGAAGTAAATGGTGAAATCAAGAAATATTTTAATTAAAAAACCTACCATTTTGCAATTTTACACAATGTCAAATTTCTATTTAAACTTAGTTTTTATTTTTAAAAAATCTTGACAAAACTGATTTAAAGTTGAAGCAGTTTTCAAAATTGGATTATAGCAGGGAGTTTGTTATGTAATAAGGATTGAAGGAGTCACATAACTCTCTGATTATGCCCATAATACATTTTTCAAAATAAATTGTGTTCCATTAAAAAAGTGAACTCAGAATATGTGCCTAAAGATAAAGATAATTAAGAAAATATAGTTGGAGTTCTATATGAAAACATTTTAATGTATCAATATGCTTAAAATAACTGTATTCATCTAAGGAAACCTCTAAATAAACAGATCAATCTTGAAATAATATTAATTGTATTGCTTTTACTTTTTCCCCATATTTCAGTGGGACTTTTAATCATTTACATTACCCTATGAAATAATTCTTCCTAGATATTTAAAAGCATTCAAGGAACAGTTGAAATCCTAATTATGACAAATTTTCATAGAAAGATTAGCTTCCATGGGAATTGTATAACATACTCCTAATTAATTCAATAACCTCATACATTATTTATATTTATGAACTGTATACATCCCTCAATCAGATCAGTCCCAGATTCAACAAATTTGGTATAGAAAATACATAAATATAGAAAATATATAAACATCAGTGTGACATATCATATCATTAACAATTAATAGCAGTTTGTGTTCTTAAGGCTACTGTTGTACTCAAAATGTTCTCCACTAAAGCAGACCAATTATTCTCATATCAAATAAAAAGAAATGGTTTCAAGAGACATCTTTGATGAGTTTCACAGGTTCATTTTGAAAATGTATAGATAATTCCAATAGTACCACACATTGATCCAAATAATAGTAAAAGTAGAAAATATTTGCAGAATGCCAAAGATTTTTTTCTACAGTCACAAACTAAAATGGATTGATTGTTCTATAGGCGAAGGCAACCTTGGCTCTTTTATGACTCATGGACTTCAACTCCCAGAATTCCTGAGCCAGCATGGCTCATGGCTGGCTCAGGAACTCTGGGAGTTGAACTCCACGAGTCATAAAAGAGCCAAGGTTGCCTATCCCTGTTCCTTTTTCTTCGTTTTGAATATAGTCCTATATGACATTTTCTTTTTTCTGATTATCTGGTGCCCAGAATTGCTCTGACAAGGGTATAGGTGGTATGTAAACATGATAAATAAATAAAATTGTCCAGGATTTCTTAAAAATAATTTCTGCAAAATTCTCAATTAATATTTTCAGCACTCTAGAAGTCTATTCATTTAATCATGAGAGTTAAACACATTCAGCATATACACCAGACAAAAATGCAATGATGAAATAGTTTTTAAAAAAAACAACACTCTGATACAATCACAACTTTGCATAACTCACATTGTTAAATGATCAATTGTTTTTACATTTTACTTGTTGTATTTTATCACAAATCCAGCATATGGATTGTGCTTGTTGGAATAAGCCATCTGAATTAAAATATCAGCTGAACTCTTAAGAACCTTTTAGCAATTTCCCCATTAATAAAACAGCTATAGTGTGAAATTAAATTTCAGCAGCCATTAAGAATTTAAAGTCACTAAATATTATATAGCAATATGTAGACTAAGAATTTCAGGGCTATTCAGAAACACTTTCCATTACCATAGTGTAGTATTACATCTATAGATTAATTTGTTATTAAAAAGGCAAACTGGCTTTAAAATATATTTGGGGATCTCATTAATTTAATTAGTTGCCTAAACCAAGTTACATTTCCTCCTTATGCACAACTCACCCTGATTGCCATTCTATATTTAAATAGCTCGCTCCACATGCTGCTTATTCTAATTGAAGCTATTCATAACTGCTTTATAGAAACTGGCTTATGCTTTGATGTAACCCTTTGGAAGAGCAAGTCGTGACTTCAGAAAAGGGCGAATTCTGTTTTCAAACATGTCTTTGTCAGCCCACCCATTACCAAACCTATTTGCCAAAAATTAGGGTAACTTGTACTTTCTTCCTGAAGTTATAAAGCATAGGAAAGGATTACGGTTTTCCATTAACGTAGCACCTTTTTACAATTTTATTTTAATCATATAAATTCTTTTGTCCCCATACTCTTGCCTTAACTCCTTCATGTGATTTCATAAAATTTTACAGTGTTCAACTTTAGCTTATAGTCTGCTTTGATGAGCTATGTATATTAAAAAAACAATTTCAAATATCCTGTAATTCTTTGAATGGCCCTGGGGTTTTCATAATCCTTTTGGCCCTCAGGAGTGGGCAAATGCTTCAAAAGAAATAATAATTCAGTTTACATCATGTTGATACTGCTCTCTTTCTAGCATCAGGGAAAAGAGCTTCTTTTTGTAGAAATAATTGGCTTATTCTGGTAATGGGTTTTGCATATTCTGTCTCTGTAGCAGGACAAATACTATAAATCAGGAAAAAGAGAGAATAAGTTCAATTAGAGTGTTTTATATTGTACTAAAAAAACTTTTTTGCACATATAGGTAATTATGAACACTTTGTATTATGTATGTACATAGATTGAAATCTGTTGGTATGAGCTTTATCAAAATAGTATATTGGTGCCTATATTTATATATCTCAGAAAATGAACTGCATAATCAGAGGAATCAAGTTGCTAGAATGCATTACATTATGCTGTAGATCAGCTATTTAAATACTTCAACATGAAAATTGTACAATAAATCAGAAATGTTCCAATCATTTTTTTAAAAACCAGGTTTATCTTCAGATGCAGAAAACACTGCACAAAGAGCATTCTTCTCCAACCTCAATGCCCCCCAGCCGTGTGGAGTTCAGCTTCCAAATTCTCACCAATAATCATGGTGGATGGGGAATTCTGGGAGATAATAAAATCCATATATATGGACAATGTGCAAGAAGGCTAATATAGGGACTGTATTCAGAGACTGAATCTTTTATCTGCAGATCTATTATATATTGCATCAAGCAATACAAACTTTATCATATGATGTTGACTGTTCAGCTTGACTTTTAGATTTTTTTTTCACTACTACTTTGATTGTAAATGTTCTTCTTGCCTTCCCCAACTGTCTCCTTTTAAAACATTTTTTCGGATTATTTGATGGAAGGTCTGAAGTCCTAAGAGGGAGGGGTTGCTTTTCAGAGGGCAATGAAGCAAAGCAGCTTAGAAAGTCTGGTAGACAGGAAAGGGGGTAAGGTGACCCCTCCCTAGCAATTCACAGGGTATATCTATAGTTATGCAGATAGTAGCTTTAGTCTGTCTGTAGGTGTGCAACAATAAGGAAACCATAATTTTCTTATTGATTATACTAAAGTATAATTTCAGTTCTCCCATCTGATTTTTCTCTTCAGAATGCCTATGTGAATATCAATCGCATCATGTCCGTTGCATCCAGGCTTTCAGAGGCTGGCCATTATGCATCTCAACAAATTAAGCAGATTTCCACACAGCTAGATCAAGAGTGGAAAAGCTTTGCTGCAGCACTGGACGAGCGTAGCACTATACTGGCCATGTCTGCGGTGTTTCACCAGAAGGCTGAACAGGTATGTAATTAATTTTTACTGAGCCAGATGCTTTTCTTCCTTGTCTGGATTTGGTCTAGTTTAAATCACCATCGATACAATAATTAATATAATTGGTGTATTCTTTGCATTTTCCAACTATTTCAAGAACTATGAGTTTACTATTGTTTTGAGGTTTAACACTGGGCTCTTTTCCCCCCCCTCCCCAAAAAATCTTTCCCCAGCCTGTTCAATACAGTGTATCTCTTTTTCTATTGGCCTGGGCTAGATAGAGTGAGGTGAGAGCGGAGTATTAAGAGAAAAGCTCATGGCCACACAAAGCAATACTGTTCACAGCTGCATGCTAACCTACTTAGTAGGCTTAGGCTGGTTTTTTTAAAAAAAAAATCTGTTACGGAAAGTTTAAAATTCATGCAGGATTAATTTAAAAACCGCGTGTCAATAAATACGCTGTGCTTTCTTTTTTTACACAAGCGAAACAATGGTTGAGTTTAGTTACGACATTCAGCATATAGACATTGGTAATGCAAAGATGCTAAATCTATTACTAGAGTGATGGTTTGGTTAGATTGTGCATGCTTTTTTGCCCTAGTGATATCGAACGTCTGTGCTTAGCACACGTACATCTTACAGAATTTGGGAGAAGCTGTAACTAACTGATCTTCTGGCTGCTATTCCAATTACTTTCAGTTTCTTTTTTTTTTTTTTGGAAAAATAAATTCAAAATGAATTTTTAGAAATCAGCATGGGTTGCCTTCCTATCTTTTGTCCCACATGGTGTCACTGTTGCCTACAAAGAGATCCCAGTAAAAGAGGCTTTCTTTGTCCAATAGATCAATGCATAAGATATATGAAGAAGAGGGGTATAGCAGAGCTCCAATGCTAAATATTTAGGTATCATCTTTTTGTTTTGCAGTGCTCTCCAGTGTCTCTGTCATATCTGCTATATTCTCCGGAGCTTTTTTTTTTTTAAGAAAAGATGAAATCCTTCTTGGATTCATCAGTATTTATGTTTGAACGGAATACATCTTAGCATAACTTGTGTAACTAAGGGAAGCCATAACTTGTGTAACTAAGGATGTTCCAATGATATATGATATATAGTTTTATCTGATTAGGCCAAAAGTTTTCTCCCACCTTTTTTGTTTCGTGTTTGTAGCAATTATGTTTATACCAATCTTTAAAACTTTGCCATTTTCTGTCACATTCTTTTGTGATGTTTTGGCCCCTTTGTGTCTACTCAGATAAATTTTCACAACTAGGATTCAGTTTTGTGGTCAAGATGGACCTAGTATTTTTTTCATGAAATCCCACAGCTTTAGGTTGAAATATTCAATTGCTTTACCTGAATGTAACTGAAGTGAACTAAATCTAGTTGTTCTTATCATATATGAGTTCATATTATATAAGAACAGGCTTCCTTTTTTATGTACAGAAAGTTCACTTTAATATAAATAAGACACAATACAAGGTTCATTAACAAGGGGGGGAATAACTAATGGATCATAAATTTGATTCAGAAGGATATTTTCCCTATTAATTTGTAATCCGTAATCCATTTCAAAAAAATTTCGTGGGAGAGGGGGTAACATCCGCTGAGATTAGTAGGATATTTTAACATTTAATTACGGTATCTATTGGATCTCATTGTATTTAAATTACTTTAATTTCTTTTTTTAAAAAAAAAACAAACCCTGAAATCTCTAATTAACTTGTGGCCACTGAAATTCAGTTTGAACAGGAAAGTTCACTGAATTTCTGGAATGTGTTCAGGATGAGTAATTGGAAATGTGGAGTTTTTAATTCTGGAAGGGAAGAGCAATCCTGAGAACAAATGAATCTATAGTATTTTATACTAAATCAGTTAATTTAATCTAGCTCAGTGTTGTTTATCTGGACTTTCAGGTGCACTCTCTTAATTTAGACTGAGAGCTGTTTTTGGTCTTTCTCACCTAAGATTCTTTTTTAAATAAATTGTGGAGAACTGAATTGTTATCTTTCTAGAAAACAAGGTGCTTCTGAACTTCTAAACATTTTTGTCTGGATGCATGTGGGAACCACTAAGAGCTAAAAGAAGATTAGTTCACCTATTGCTTGACAATTTTCTTCACTTGCCTTTCCTCCAAAAGTATCATTTGTTTTCCTTTTTTCTTCACTTTTGCTAACACAGTCACATAAATAATAACAGCAATAGCCTAAACATGGGGATCTTATATAATTGGGAATAGAAAGCCTTTGGACAGTTCAATCAAAATATAATCTGAAATTTCCTTTTTAATCCTGTGAGGCTGTAATATCAATAAGGGTATCCACGTGAAATACCTCAGGCGTTCTTGCTCTCCTTTTCTTTCCCTTCGGCGTTTCCTCATGATTCAGAATGCAACATCTTTGCAGTTAGATATTCGTTATCTCAGATAAAGATGCAGATCCTAGAATAGTAATGATTGGTTCTGGTTTAAATTGTTGGAAGTCATCTCTGTAAGAAAGGCACAAGATATCATAGCATAAGCTGGTGTTGTTCATCCATGGTATTCGGATGTACGAGGGCAATTTAGAAATAAATCTCCGTTTGGTTATCAGTGACAGACACTCACGGAACTTTTATTATACACATTAGAAAACTACAACATTACATTACTTTTTGACATAATCACCATTCAAATTGAGGCACTTGTCATAACATCTTACAAGGTTTGAAATTCCTTAGTAGTAGTCGCTCGGTGCCAAATCTGTTTTATGGGGAGGTGATCAAAAACATCCCAACGGAACTACTTCAAAAGTTCTTGGGTGCGTCTAGCAGTGTTCGGGCGAGCATTATCATGAACTAATCACACTGGAAGTGGTGCCATAGAAAATCCCGCCAAATGTGAAGATGCCAAAGGAGTACTGCTAGTGAAGTTCACGGAGTGTGGTTTGACCATCAATTCAGAAGTCTACTGTGAAACATTATGAAAATTCAGACGAGCCATCCATAACAAGTGTTGGGGCATGCTGACTTCTGGTGTGGTGTTGGTTCACAATAATGCTTGCCCACACACTGCTAGATGCACCCAAGAACTTTTGAAGTAGTTCTGTTGGGATGCTTTTGATCTCTCTCTCTCACACACACATACACACCCACATACACCCATAGCCCAGGTTTGGTGCCAAGCGACTACTACGAAGGAATTTCAAAACTTGTACAACATTATGACAAGAACCTCAATTTGAATGGTGATTATGTCAAAAAGTAATGCAATGTTGTAGTTTTCTAATGTGTATAATAGAAGTTCTGTATCTGTGCATGCCTGTCATTGATAACCAAACGGAGATTTATTTCTGAATTGCCCTGCAATTTCCTGCATGAACAATACTCATTGTTCATTTTAATTATCTAATTTATTTAGAATGTGTTAATACATTAAATGAAGGAGGACTTTATTCCTGAGTAAAGTTGGAGTGAGGTTAGATAATGTAGTTTTCATTTTCTATTTAATCTCATTCGTCTGTTGGTTGATTATCCTGTTAGACATTGCAAGCTTGCAGTACGTTCTTTTGGGATAAGAATATTTGAGATAATACACTTCAGGGAACATAGCATTTCAGAAGCCAGATATAGGTGAGACACTTTGAAAGCAGATTAGAAACTTTACATTACAGGTTTTTTTTATGTTTCTCAAATGTTGGAGCTGTTAGCTAGTTTTTTATTGTTATATAGTTAAATTCCTTAAGAACAATAGAATGAGTACTAGATTTAATCTAAAATATGGGAAGATTAGTAAGAAGCAATGTAGTGCACTTAAGTGTGAGATTGTGAAGAAGTGTATCACTGTGTCAAGTTCCATTTGAAATAAAATAATTATTGATTAAAACTTTTTATATATAAAGAAGGCAAGGTCATAAATGTGATCAAAGTGTACATGTGTCATGGATGTAGGACTTCAAAGCCAACTCAAGTGATTTCTTATTGCTGAACTGTGAACTTAAAAACAGTTATGAAGTATAGATTATGGATCTACTATCTAATACTTGCCTCAAAACCATTTGTCTTAAAATAATTATTCTAGCTTGATAATATATAAGATGACTGTGCTTCATTTGGTTGTTAGCTTTGGATTCTAGTGGATTAACCTGGTGAATTAAGATGTGTCTAGGAGCTCATATCGACTCTTTACAACAGGTCAGCATCCACTTTTGGAGGGCAAAAACATATATCACCTTTTAGGATTTCTCACTCTGTGGCAAAGTGACCTTTGGACATATATTTCCTGTTGCACTTGATGATGATGATTGTTAGGCATATGGTTATAGCCTACCTGGTTGGGTTGGAAATATATAAACCATGATCCGAACATACAGATCTTCGTTATTTAAATGTTAGACAATGTGTCAAGGACAAACTAATACAACTAGAATATTGTTCATCTGATATGAATATCGCAGACCATTTCACTAAGGTCCAAAGTGCTGTTAAACACAAGGCTAGTTGTGAAAAGATTGGCCTAAGATTATAAGAAGTTATATATTATCCTACCCAAAGGGGAGAATGTTAGGCATATGGTTATAGCCTACCTGGTTGGGTTGGAAATATATAAACCATGATGTTATAATTTTAAGGTGCTAATTGGCCAATGGGTGTGTAAGTTTTTCCAATGGCCATAAGAGGGAGCTTGGCTTCTCTCTCTCTCTCTTTGCTCTCATTGTTTTTGTGTTTGGTTTACTACTGTGTTAAACCTTAGGAACTGTGTACGTGACCTTTAGACAGGTAAGAAGACATTGTATTTTGGATACTCCCTGGACTGTTGCTGTTGCTTATCTGTGTATGACCTGGACTATTTATTCGGATTGTGTTTTTGTTTTTACACCTAAATAGTAAAGTATTTTTCTGTTTATCACAACTCAGTGTATCTGTGTGGTTACTGTGTGACTCTTACTATTCTCAGTACGCTTTTGCCTGTGCAGGTTCTTGATAACTCAAGAAGCACTTTGCACAACAATTTTCATTTTGCTAACAATGATGATGATGATGATGATGATGATGATGATGATGATGGAAGGGACATTGGAGGTCATTTAGTCCAACTCCCTGCTCAGGCAGGAAACCCTATACCATTTCAGACAAATGGCTGTCCGATCTCTTAAAGACTTCCAATTTTGGAGCATTCACAGCTTCTGCAGGCAGGTTGTTCCACTGATTAATTGTTCTAACTGTCAGGAAGTTTCTCCTTAGTTCTAGGTTGCTTCTCTTTTTGGTTAGTTTCCATCCATTGCTTCTCGTCCTGCCTTCAGGTGCTTTGGAGAATAGCTTGACTCCCTCTTCTTTTTGGCAACCCCTGATATATTGGAACACTGCTATCATGTCCCCCCTTGTCCTTCTCTTCATTAAACTAGACATACCCAATTCCAGCAATGGTTCCTTGTAAGTTTTAGCCTCCAGTCCCCCAATCATCTTTGTTGCTCTTCTCTGTACTCTTTCTAGAGTCTCAACATCTTTTTTATATCATGGTGACCAAAACTGGATGCAGTATTCCAAGTGTGGCATTACCAAGGCATTGTAAAGTGATATTAATACTTCACACGATCTTGATTCTATCCTTCTGTTAATGCAGCCTAGCACTGTGTTGGCTTTTTTGGCAGCTGCAGCACACTGCTGGCTCATATTTAAGTGATTGTCCACTAGGACTCTGAGATTCCTCTCACAGTCACTACTATTGAGCAAGGTACCACTTATAGTATACCTGTGCATTTGGCTTTTCTTGACTAAATGTAGAACCTTACTTTTTTCAACATTGAATTTCATTTTTGTTAGATAGCGCCCAGTGTTCAAGTCTGTCCAGATCCTCCTGTATCTAAGCCTGTCTTCTGGAGTGTTGGCTATTCTTGCCAGCTTGGTGTCTGCAAATTTGGCAGAATTTTTGTTTAAATCACATTTTTTTTCTTTCCTTGGGCTTCCTATTTATTTCTGAACTTTTTTTATGTCCAACATTGCAGAATTTCATCATTTCTCCAGTCAGCAGAGGCAGCAGAGTTGTACCCCAGCTCCCAGATAAAGATTATTTGGGCTGTTTGGATGCTGAGGATAAACCCTTCTGTCTTGAATGTCTAGAATAGGTAGTAAGAAGTTCAAAGAAATAAAAATTATACTTTGTTTTAAAAATTAATTTGTGTGTGTGTGTGTGTGTGTGTGTGTGTGTGTGTGTGTGAGAGAGAGAGAGAGAGAGAGAGAGAGAGAGAGAGAGAGAGAGATCCCTCCTTGGCTGCCTTATACATTCACAAGAAATTCTCCTAAACTAACTGCAATTATCTAAAGTAATTAGTTTTCTTCCACATCACTTTGATTCCTATTTTTGTTTTGTCCTCACAAAAATGTTTTTCCCCTTAAAGATAGCAAAAAATGAGCTATTTATTTGCTTTTTGGGGGGTTGAGGGGTAGGAGAAGAATCCTTGACCTGCTACTGTACATCTACAGATGATTTTGAAACTTTTGAAGTTGTCCAAAACTGTTTGCAGAACTAGAGAATTTAATGAAAAACAAGCCCAGAGCCCCCTTGGGTCTATCAAATGAGTTATGCCATCATGCTTGAAGGCAGCTACCATTGTCCCAGTCCCCAAGAAAACTGCAGTTGAGTGCCTGAATGACTACAGACCTATTGCATTAACGTCTGTAGTCATGAAATGCTTCGAAAGATTGGTTCTCCAACATCTTAGGACATGCCTCCCACTGGACTTTGATAAACATCAATTTGCCTACAGGGGAAATAGGTCGACAGACGATGCCATAGCTACTGCTTTACACTCTGTAGCAAGTCATCTCGAGAAACCTGGAAGCTACGTCAGGATGCTTTTTGTTGACTACAGCTCGGCTTTTAACACCATTTTGCCGAGCATTCTCATCGAGAAGCTGACTGACTTGAAATTCTCCCCCGCTATCTGCGATTGGATTCAAGACTTTCTTAGGGATCGGGTACAAACAGTGAGGGTCGGGTCTGCTTTGTCCACCCCCCTGAAGCTTTGCACCGGCACGCCACAGGGCTGTGTGCTTAGCCCCTACCTGTACTCTTTATACACTTATGATTGTGTATCATCTGACCCATCCACTGCAATAATCAAGTTCGCAGATGATACAACTGTGGTGGGTCTTATTACAGGTGGGGATGAGACAGCATATAGGGCGGAGGTACAAAAACTATCCATATGGTGTAGTAACAACAACTTGCACCTAAACATCAGCAAGACGAAAGAGATGGTGTTAGACTTCCGGAGAAAAAAAGAGGAACCTGCCCCACTTTACATCGGGGAGGACTGTGTAGAGAGAGTTCCCTCCTTTAAATTTCTGGGAGTCTACCTCTGTGAAGATCTGACCTGGAAAGTTAACACAACCCAGGTGGCTAGAAAGGCCCAACAGAGGCTTCACTTTCTTAGGATCTTGCGGAAGAACAGGGTAGAACAACAGCTAATGACCCTCTTTTACCGGTCTACCATAGAGAGCGTCCTCTCGTATGGTATTGTGGTTTGGTATGCCGGTCTGACAGCCGCGGATAGGAAAGTATTACAGAGGGTAGTGAGCACAGCACAAGACATTGTGGGCTGTTCCCTGACACCACTGGATGACATCGCCAGGGCTCGTTGCCTTGGAAGAGTGAGGAAGATTCTCAGGGATGACTCACACCCTGGACGGTATCTTTTTACTCTCCTACCATCCGGTAGGAGATATAGGAATATAGCCAGCCGTACCAACAGGCTGAAGAACAGCTTTTATCCGTGGGCTGTTAGGCTTTTGAATGGGATGTAATCTTATGCAGAGTTGACTTGGGAGGCCGGTGTGTGGTGTAGTTGGTTCACATAGTGTGGTGGGATGGAGGGTTTGTTGTCACTGTGTGTTGGGGGGAGAGAGCACAGGGGGAGGCTCAGCTAATCTCAATGTACACATGTTGTACTTTGACAATAAAGGTTTATTATTATTATTTATTATTATTATTATTAAGTGATGTGTATTCTGGACCAGATTTCAACTAGAAAATGGCATTCTAGTTTTTCTGGCTGTGCTGTGTTATGCTACTTTTGTTATTATTACATATTTTATTGCTGATAGCTGTTATTTTTTAGAGATGGTGGAAAGAGATGTTGGTGGGTTTTTTAGAGATGGCGTTATTTTTTTATGTTGGTAATTAGATAAGCTGTTAGGTTTTTATTAATTAAGTAATTTTTTTCTTGCAATTCTTTCAGTTTCTGTCTGGTGTAGATGCCTGGTGCAAAATGTGCAGTGAAGGAGGTCTCCCCTCCGAAATGCAAAACCTGGAATTGGCCATCCATCATCATCAGTCCCTTTATGAACAGGTCACTCAGGCTTACACTGAGGTGAGTGTTTCTAGGCCGATTTTTAATAATCACCAGGAGATTTCACAATGTAATTAAGAGAGATGGTTGAATATGCAAAAGGAGTACTGAGAGTTATGAGCTACCTAATTTATATGATGTGTTCATCTGGTTTTTCATTCCATGCTGATATATTAAATAGCCTAGCTAATAGATCTTCTGTAAAAAAAAATTCTAGTACTATAAAGTTTCATATTCACTCAGGAGATGGTGCAAGTCTGTGCTTGTGTGTTTTTAAGTAATCCCACTGTCTTATTCTAGAAACATCCGTATAGGATTGTTAGCCTGAGCTACAACAGACTTTACCTAAGAGTGTAAAATCATTTTCAAGCTGTGTGATTCTAATAGCAGTTTTAGGAATCCTGTAAAAAATACTGTGTAAAAAATACTGTCGTCAGGAAGACGAGTGATGCAATCCAAGCAATTAGCATCAAGTGAGTTTCATGGAACGTAGTCTTCAGAATTCTCTAATACAAACCTATATAGCTTGGAACCATTTGCTCAAGAATGAATTTGCTTGCTTGACATGGTCTAGTTCAGAGAGATTACTGTGGAAACCCAGCCCACATCTGCCAAGAAATCAAAAGGGCTAAGAAAACAAATAATCACTTCTAAATTGCATGCAGAAACTAATCACTCGTCAATGAAGCAGTGGTTTTACATCATTGCCTAGTAAGTATATCGGCTGCTACATTTTGTATCAACTAATATTTCCAAGTAGCCCCCACATTGGAAATCACAAGGGGATAATCTGTATCTGTTTTAGATAAGGCCATAATTGTGGCACCAACTTGAGCAAAGGCCCTCCTGTTGCAACAGGAGCCATGAATCCAGAAGAACCCTGAATTTGCCGGTCTGCTCTCTACATAACCCTATCAAGACTCAACGATAATTATTATAATTATAATATATAATTCTGAAATCACTAAGCTTCTGAATGAGTTGCTACTCAATCCTGTTTGGGAGGAGTCTGAACCTATCCCTACCTTGAATAATGGATGAAGGCTTTGACTCTACCCCCTATTTGGCCTCTATATATGATGAGTGGATAACATTTGTTTAGTAATGATGCCTAATTCCAAACTGTCAAATTATCTCCACCAGTGATTTCACATAAATGTTAGGACAGGGAATAAGACTGAGCCCTGTGGAGCACTTGAGGAATGAGCTCTCCTGTCTTGTGTCAAGGTAGAAGTGGCACTTCTCTAGAACCCCCAACACTTCTGACCTTGTAAGTGATCCAGAAGGATGCTGTAATTGATGGCACCAAAGGCATCCACATCTAGCAAGATAAGGAAGATCACACTCCCTCCACTAATGTCCCACCACAAGTCACCTGTGAGGGCAATCGGTGCAGTTTCAGCCTCATTACCAGGCTTGAGGCAAGACTGTCGTAGGTGTAGATAATCTGTTTCTTCTAGGACTTTACATAGCTGTTGCTCACATTTCTTCCGTTATCTTTCTTAGAAAAGGGATAGATGATTATATTTGTCCAATATACTGTAGGTGGATCTAAGGCTGACCTCTTGAGGAAGAGGTAGATTATCATCCCTTTCAAGGCTGGTACCCACTCACTCCCACAAAGAACTGTTGACGGTTTACTACCTCAATTTCCTTGCTCCCTCTTTGGATGCTTTAATAACTAGAAAGGCAGGGGTCAAATCTACAAGTGATAGAGCTATGGCCAAAGAGAAGCCTGTCTATCACTTGGGGAGTCGCAAGCTGAAAAAGATCTCAGGTAATATTTCAGATTGCTACTTTTGTCATCCACTGGATTCTGTCCACTTGGCTTCCAATTTGGAACAAATGAAAGTAATATTATCTTTAAAAGGCTTAGTCATATGACTGGTTCTTCCAGATCCTTTATTCCAAGACATTTTATATGGATGGATGGATGGATGGATGGATGGATGGATGGATGGATGGATGGAAAGAAGGAAGGAAGGAAGGAAGGAAGGAAGGAAGGAAGGAAGGAAGGAAGGAAAGAAATATATGATTTAGAACATAATAACATTGGAATTTTCTGGGCCTAGCTTCAGTTCTAATTTTTGCTAGTTAACTAATTCTTGCTGGTTAATTAAATATGGATTCCTCTGAGGCAGCACTTAATGGATGTAGTATTAGCCTAATACTAATGATTGAGAATCGTAAGCAATGGATTACATAGCAGAAGTCACTGAATTGCTAGAGAGTGTGTGTGAGTTTCACTTTTAAATGTAAGAGAAAATATTATCACAACTACGTAAATTTTCTTTCGAGGCTCCTACTACATAACAATTAAGTAAACGAAAGAGCATTACATTCTTCCATATGACATTTTCACGATGACTGCATTTTTTTACAAATATATTTTATTTATCAAAATGTTTTTGGTCTGCCTAATGACCAAAAACATACTAGAGTGAAATAAAAATAAAAATAATTTACTTTATTTATAAACAATGGCATATAACAATAACAGAAAAGCACTTTTTTTTACCAGAAACAATAGAACTGGTTTCCTAAGATGGAAGTCCATTTGCAAATGATTTACTTGAATCTTACACATCATTTATCCAATCTCTTTCAGGGATTTAATTCTAACCAAATTTACAGAAGCAACAAAAAAAGATATTCTTCCAAATTCTACTTGACTTTTAACAAATGGTATACAAACAAAACTATCTGGTACGATCAGTTTTTAACAGCTTGACAGAAACCTCCTCCTGTGTCTTTCAGGTAAGTCAGGATGGCAAAGCTTTACTGGATGTCCTGCAGCGTCCCTTGAGTCCTGGAAACTCAGAATCCCTCACGGCTACAGCAAATTATTCCAAGGCTGTTCACCAAGTTTTGGATGTGGTCCACGAGGTCTTACATCACCAGCGGCGCTTGGAGAGCATCTGGCAACACAGGAAAGTTCGGTTACATCAGCGGCTTCAACTTTGTGTTTTCCAGCAAGATGTTCAACAGGTAATGAAACACCTTATTCACGTGCAAAACGATGATTAAATATAGTCCTGTTCTCCACAAAATGATGTTCTCCCCATCATAAAGGACAACTCCTATAGACTTCAACCAGTATGATCAAAGGTAACAAGGGAATTCTGGAGTAGTAATCCAATACAACTACAGGAAGCCACATCAAGGAAGAACTGATTATATGAGGTGTGTGTGTGTGTGTGTGTGTGTGTGTGTGTGTGTATACATATACACACACACACACATGAAATTTGATAAATTGTCCCATGAAACCACACTGTTTATTACTTAGCTTTATGATGTAATAACTTTGGCTCTTGTCTTTCTGAGCCACAGTTTGTGTGGAAAAGAAATATAAGAGAAACTTCAACTAAATTTTATCTATATGGACTTATATCCAACATTGCATATAGTTACAAAAGACAGGTATAAAGTGTTTTGGAAATTATTGTTTACTTATTCCCAGCATAGGAGTATTCCAGGCACACAGCTGTTAAAACTAATACTGTACATCCAAGATTTTGTAAATCCAAAATTAATCAGAGAAATTATAGTGCTGTCCCTGGACCTGACTTACTAAACCAAGTATATTTTTGCTCATATGGAATATCTAAATCCAATCCATAGCTTCTGGGTTGGTGCAGTGTTGAATATTATAAGTATGAACTTCTGCAGGGGTAACGACAATCTATGTATCATGACATCTTCATGCAACTTTTATATTTATGTGAAACATCATGATACACATTAGTCAATAATGATGCCCATTTTATTACTTTGGTGGCATCATGCCTTGGATGCTGTTCATTATAAACCATGGTAATTAATGTGCAAACATTTCCTATGAGGAAATATAGTTAGTCCAAATATAGAATCTGAGAAAGCATCTGGCCTTATAAAAAATATATGGAGCTTCAGCTAGGGCCAGCCATTGATTAAACATTAGTTCACCTCTTTATTGTTTGTAATCGATATAATCTTTGGAATGCTTATAGAATTTGATAACATCATTTCAAAGTGCTGCTTTATTCTAATTTATAAATTGGATTTATATTTATTTATGTATTTGTTTATTTATTGAATTTATATGGTTATCCATTTCACAGAGTGACTCTGCCTGGCATTCAACAACAATATAAAATGATAAACATATCAAACAATGATTGAAGGTTATAATTGATATACTAGTAGTTTCAATTAATTGAGTCACGATGGTTGATTTATGATTACTTATTTTTTTATTAACTTCACACAGTCATTTAAATATAATTCCATAGTGTCTGTTGGAAGTTTATTTTCATAGTAACCAAACACAGTAGAATTTTGGAGGAAAGGGTTTGAAAAGGTCTTGTCTAAGCTAGTCAAACCTAGCCAAGCCTAGCCTAGCTTAGTCTAGTCTAGTGAGTCCTGCTGAGTTTATTAGAGTTAACAACAAATATTGAGTCACCTAATTCAGCGTACTGTCTGCTTTAGCACAATACCCAATCTAATCAATACTGGATATTAGAAAAATTAATATTTCCTGTGGATTAGATCTGAATAAAATCTTTCCTACTGCAAACTTGACATTGTATTTCAGATCAGAACAGCTTTGCACATGGGTACTTTTTAAGTCTGAATTCTGTCTCAATTTTTCAAATGTCAAAGTTCCTGTAGTTTTCCCTCTGTGGATTGAAGATATAAGAAACTGCCAAGCAAGAGATAATGCAACTTTTGTTTTCCCATTCTATTTCTCATTTTGCTCTTAAGTAGCTGACAGTCGCACAGTTTATCTTTTGATCTACAAGTCTGCAGTGCAGAGATACCACCACAGGTAGCACTCGATTTACAGCAGTTCATTGAGTGACCATTCAAAGTTACAACAGCACTGAAAAAAGTTACTTATCACAGTTTTTCACACTTACGACTGTTGTAGCATCTCCACATCACGTGATCAAAATCCAGGCGCCTGGTTGCTGGGGCCCAGGGGTCATGTGATCGCCTTTCACGACCTTTTGAGAAGCAAAGGCAACGGGGAAGCCAGATTCACTCAACAGCCATGTGACTAACTTAACAACTGCAATGATTGTCTTAACAACTGTGGCAAGAAAAGTCGTAAAATGGGGCAAAACGTACCTAACAACGGTCTTAGCAACAGAAATGTTGTGCTCCATTGTGGTAATAAGTCAAGGACTATCTGTACTTTATTTCAAAGGATTATTATTTAAAGTTTATGATAAAATAATGTTTTGAGTACTTGGAAGCTTAGAATATCATACTGTTATAATAGATTGCACATTGTTCCCACTATGACCATTTTTAAAAAGATCACGGTTGCCTTATAACTCCTTTCCCATCCTTAACTGTCTTCCCTTCCCTTCCCCTTAACAAGAAGGTGTTCACAGGTGATTGTGCATATGCTAAGCCAATATGTAACACTGAAACCAATATTGATTCAACAAACCTGGCAACCGTGTCTTCAATCCTTTCTAAATGAAGGAAATATCCTTCGGTTTCTCTAGAACACATTGACAGATGATTGTGTTTTCAATTACAGTATTGATTCAGTTCTGAGGCCTTCACACTAATCTTGTAATAAGATATTCATGTCTTTGTAGGCATAAATGTCAGAATGTACATATTACAGTTCATATTGCTGCAGATTTCTGCCCCTGGCTTAATATCTACATCCACCCAGATGTCTGCATTACAGCACTAGCAGCTATAAAACCAGAAGAGTAAATCTGCCAATAATGTTTCAAATGTATGAGGGTTTTATTACCTCCTCTGTCCTCAACATACCGGTAGACTGATGCAGGGTGCTGGATCAGTTCTGGTAAGATACATATCAGCTGCATCCTTTTTTTTCCCCCCTGTGCCATGGCATTCTTCATCCTCTATAGCAGGGGTGTCAAACCCGCAATGTCACTTGATGTGTGGCCTCATATCGTGACTTTTTTTGCCATTGCTGGCAATGGGGTGGGCTCGGTTTCGCTATGATGCATCTTAGCCCGTGGGCCGGCAGTTTGACACCCCTGCTCTATAGGTAGAGCTAGAAATAATAAAAGGAAGCAGGCTTATTTAAATCTCCACTCTCCATTTGTGGATACTTCAATTGCTTGGAAATGGCTCCTCTTCCCCCCCCTCCCCTGCTGCTGTTTCAACTGCATGGGTTATTCCCAAGCAGTTTAATCAATACCTGCCAGTAATCTAGGAGAGAATGTCTAGGTCATTATCTCCTCTCCCTTTAAGCTGTTCTTCTGATCCCTTTGTTTCTATGAGCATTCACTGTAACTTAAATTCTTTTCAAGAAAGTAGGAAGAATTTGTTCCCTTTCTAGTGGCTGTTTTTCCAGATTCACTCAAGCTGCTTTTCTTTATCGGTTGCTAAGAATACCCTTCCTTAAACTCCTAACTGCAAGCTGTCTCATTCCTTTTCTCTCTTTAAAACGTCCAATAAAGAGTCACTCTGCGCCAACTGACAATCTAACTTGCCAGGTTAGATCTCTGTCTCATTTCAGTTGTGATTTTGGACAAGACGTTCTCTTAGATGGCACTACCATGTATTGAGTGATATCTGGCTGGTAAGGACACGTACTGGTTATTTCTAAAGTGCTGGACTTGTGTATATCATTTGATACTTTAATATTCCTAAGCATCAGTGAGATAGTCCTCTCTTAGGTTTTTTTTTAAAGAATAATTCTTTTTATCTTTTTTAGGAATCATTATCACAGGCATTTTCACTTACAAAGGGTCTCCATGAACCCACTATTATACTCCCTTTTTCCCCCTGGGTCAGTTGATTCTTCTCTAGACTTTCACTTATTGGGTCTACACTGATGAAACTCCATTGTCCCAGCCCTACTCAGAACTTGATTGTGGTGTTTGGAAATCCATCTTGAACTGCCAAATCTCAACATGGATGTCATTCATGTCCTGGTGACTAGTGCATCACATTCTACATGGGGTTCCCCTTGAAGAGTACCTGGAAGCTTTAGCAGTGGTGCAGGTGGGGATGGACATTCCTTGATATCCCTGTATAACAGCCCATAAGCTACACTGGATGCCAGTTTGCTTCCAGGTGTGATTCAAGATGTTGCTCATTACTTGTAAAGCCTTGCATGGCATAGTGCTAGGTTACTTGGGGAACCACTTATTTCCATAGTGCCTACCTAGTCAATTCCATTCAGCAGGTTTGGCACACTCCAATTTCCTTTAATTAAAATGTCAGCTGTCAGGACCTTGAGGTGCCAGACCTCTGTAATGTAAGTTCTTCACTGCAAGGAAATACCCTTAAATGAATTTATTATTGAAATAAGACAACAACGCTTCTATACAACCTGCATAAACCAAATAAGTTCATTTTTATCTACTGAAAATTCCACAGGGTATTTTTCAAAAGCATATTATTAAATATACTATCAATTTGCATAATTTGATTCAAACTTTCATAGTAAAGTAGCCTGAAATTTTCATTTTTCTCTCCTTCCCCGAGTTTCTAATCAGAACAAGTTATTCTGCTTCATGCTTTAAAGCGGTTCTAATTAGAGAGTAACAAACACCTTTTTAAAAACAAAATTATCTGTGTATCAGGGTGCATGGTGATGATCTTGTACATTAAAAAAATATTTGTAATGCAGATTTATTTCATTATGAGGGGAAATTATGTTTTGTTGTTTTTGGCTTGCAAACCCAATAAAGACTATTTAGGACAAACTTTGTAAAATTAGATGTGGTAGGAAGAAAGCCAAAAGGGAGCATTATTTTGCCTCTGTCTCATAATATTAAGAGTTTAGGATTCTTTATGAAGCTTAATTGTGGGAGATTCGAGACTGATCAATAAAAGACCTCCTTGCTCACTGTATAGTTTAATTATTTGCTTTTATAATATACATTCTGCTCAATCCGCATGCTCCAGACAACTCACATTAAATCATAAGTATAATTTTAAAAACAAATGGAAAACCAACAAACTTTATTAAATATTAAATTTAAAAAAAACTGTGATGTTTCCAGAAAAGCCAAAAGCTTGGTGAAATAGCTACAGGTTCGCTATTCTCCTAATATCTAAAAAGAGTAGCTGGGCGGGGTCGGAGACCGATGCCTTGGAAGGCTTGATTGTTCCAGGCTGATGGTGCAGTCGTGGAACAAACCAGCTTCCACCTTTGGCTAATATCTCAAGGGAAAAGTCAAGTCTCTTTCAACCATTTACTATTTTACCTCTAAGGATTCATCCTCATTGTTATGTCCTGTGCAAAGCATATTGGGCAGCAAGTGTTTTCCAGCAGTTTGGATCATTCGCAATATAATTCATAGGAAATGAGGCCGACCTCGGAAAACTTGACACCAAATACTTAAGGAAGATCTTAAGGTTATTAATGTCCCTTGGGACGATGCCGAAGACCTCTAAGGATTGTTAAGACATTTTTAAAAAAATATATATATTAACGGTTTATTGAGGCAAAGGAGAGGTTTATTTTCTTGATAAAGGGGGATTGTACAGATGCTGTAATGTGGGATGATTTAAAAATCATTCTCCTCTTTTGCATCTTCTGAGTATAATTTTAGGGAGGGGATCAGTCTTCTTGCTGGCGGGCTGAATGGAGGATTTTAAATCCATTCCCCCAGAAGGCCAGGAGATTTCTCCTCTCCTCGGTGTGGGGAGGGGAAAGCCTCCCACGCAAGAACAAACCTTGAACTGGCAAGGGCTGGGAGGCCTTGGTCAGTTAGCCCACTGGTACACAGGCTCTCCCTGTCCTACCTCACCAGGCCCACTTACCTTTCCATTGCCTTGCTCCATCCTGACCTATTCTTGTGATGGTTTGGAAGGCTCCTTGTCCAAATCGCATTGTGAAAATGGTGTGCACTTGCCTCTTCTCCTCTGGAGAAGGACTGGCTAGCAAAGCCGACTCAGTGCTGAGGCTCAGAGCCTTTCGTATTTTATCCTCTGGAATCCAAATGTTTTGCTGCTTCTCCTCTCCAGAGGAGAAAATGCTAGCAAAGGCAGCATTCTGAAAGGCTCTGCTCTGCTTGCAGCCACATGGACTGTGGTTGTGCCAGAAATGAACATGGCCCTTCTCAATATTGGGAAATATCGCGGGAGGGACAGGTACAACTAAGCCTGGAAAGCTAGCCTACACTTTTCTTCTTTTCCTGAAAGTATTATGTGAAAGTCTTGATTGACTTACAGTATACCGTGAGAGTCAATAGAGATTGATATCTATCTACTGAAGATCATGATTTATTGTAGATTGAAATAAAGGAATAGAATTGGTGGAAGCTAAAAAAAGACTTCGCAACTAACAACAACAAAAGAAAAAAGAAAAAAAGAGCAAGCGCTCTAAGTGAAACTAAGTTGAACTGTGAATAGAGATGTTGTGGAGTAGAGTTAGTGAATATATGCAAGGGTGAGAAGATGTAGGTTAATTATAAACAAGAGGTCTAAAGTGTATGTCAGAAAGTATTGATCTGTGTCATCCAGTCAATAGGATAGTGATAGCTGCCTGTTATACTCCAAAGAATGGTGATAATGTAAGAAGAAGTGATTCTTTTTGAAAGCATGTTAAACATGCTGATTTAATATGATATGGAGAAAAAAGTTATACTCTTGTTAGGTTTGTTTGTTTATTCATGTGAGAAGCATCGCAATTAAAGTAAGGCATACTATATAAAATATAAAAATAATGTCACTCTCTTAGGTGACATGGATGGATGAATAGGAACAGTATGGAGAGGTACAGTAAAAGGTGTTGATGTAAGAGGGAGAGAGAGTTGGTTTTCATGTGGAAAAATATATGAATTGTCTTATTTGAACATTTGGGGTTAGCATCTTGGCCAGTGGGTGGAAAGTCACTCTGGTTGTCTGTAATCTCAGAACAAAGTAGAGCATAAAAATGTCAGCAAGATGCAATGTGACAAATTTATTGAACACAAAGTTCTGTGTCTTTGGATGATTGCACCATTTGGCCCACAGTAATATCTTAAATCAATATAGGAATTATAAAGCAACCAATTTCTCTACAAAAACCAAAACTTTTCAAAGAATCTTTTCAACTCTTTCATTGCAGAGGAATCAGTAGGCAGGATTATATGTCGATGTAAACAACAGTCTTTCTATCTTGCTGTGCAGGAAAGTACATTTATTCTGTTATTTTTAGCTCTTTAATCCACCTAAAATTTGAATGCATTTCTCTCTTTGTAATAATGACTTCCATTTTTAAATATCTAATACTTCATCCTACTGTATTAAATAGTCAATCTACCCTTAATAATATAATAATTGCAACTGATGGGGCATTTATTTATTTTCTATTTGTAATTTGTTTCTGATAGTATAAGTAGTATAATTAAGTACTTAATCAACAAATTAAGACTTAATCAAGGTAAAATATACCAGATTTGGATTTTTGAAGCAACCTGGAAGAGTGGGGTGGGTGCAGCTTCTGGATGACGTATCCAACCCATGCGCCAGCAGTTTGTAGGTGGTACCTTGCTCAATAGTAGCAACTGTGAGACGGATCTCAAAGTCCTAGTGGACAATCACCTAAATATGAGCCAGCAGTGTGCTGCAGCTTCCAAAAAAGCCAACACAGTGCTAGGCTGCATTAACAGAGGGATAGAATCAAGATCACGTGAAGTGTAGACTTCCGGTTCCAGATCGCGGTGCTGGCAGATGTTTGAGGCGATCACTCCTCACATTGTCTGGCTTTCTTTTGCCGGGGGGCCCCTGTAAAGGGGTCGAAAGTCACCCTGGAGGGGGAGAGGACCCTCCGATTGATGGTGGAAGGGCGGCAGCCCTCCCGTCAACCTGGAGCAGCTCTTCAGACCGACAAACAAAGGATCAGCTACTCCCATGGCCCATCACTTCTGCTGTTTCTGCCAAGGCCAAACTTACAATCAAGCACTTGAAAGCACAGTGAAGGAACTGGGTGAGACCTTCCTTCTCTTTATTCCAACCTTTTACTTTTTTTTGTTAAAAACCTCTTGAATTTGCTTTCCCTTGCGAGCAGAGAGGGAAGGGAACATTTTTTCCCCATCCTCTTAAATGGCAGCATTTGAATATACCAGGGGGAAAAAAACCTTGAAAAAATATAACTAACTAACTAAAGGGACCTACATCCCTTTTATATTTGGTGACCCAAAAACTTCTATCTTCATGGGAACTGGCTACCTTATCTATTTAATTTTTTAAAAAGGAGAAAAAATAAAAAAATACATAGAAGGATTTAAATTTGATAAAAATTTACTCTGTCTGAAAAGGATTTTAAATACTCTGGGGACATCTTGTGGTTAAGCCTGGTACATCAAGTGAACATTACTGGCAAATCTGTTTATAATTTGGATTTGTCCTTGGCACTAGCTAAAGATAAAAACTTGAAACAGCTGGGAGCTGAATTTAGCTTTTAATATCTGTGGAGGTGAACATTTACTGACTGTTGTTTAAAAATTAGGCTCCACTAAAGGACTATCTGTAACTATTCCAGAAATGGAGGGAGACTAGCCACAAACTTCGATTGACTATAAGCTCATACTTGAAAAAATTCTCGAAGCCACTGAGATAATTAATTCCAGACTGAAAGATAAAGGTGTTATCTTCAATCCACAAACTGAAACCCAGACCCCAACTAAAGAACTTGCAATCCAGAAAACAACAAAATTGGAACAAACTACTATTAAGGCAGAGGAATATAAGGAACAACAACAAGATATTGAAAAGTCTAATATCCAAATCCTGACTCCATCCAAAGAACCCACAATTTTAAAAGTACAAGGAACTATCACTAAGACAGAGAAATTTAAGGAACAACAACAAAGTATGGAAAAACTTAATACCCAAATATTGACCTCATCTAAAGAGCCTACAACTCCAGAAGTATATCAAGCAGAAGACAGCAATGCCAAAATAGAGGGTGCTAAAGATCAACAAAGACAGCTTATTGAAAGCCTGGATAGCCAAGCAGAAACTACAAAACGGGATAAGACCTTCTACTCAAATCAGATGAACCCAGAGGAAAGAAGAGACCAGACCGAATTGAAGACAAAGATACCAGAGCAAATACAGAGATTTGAATCAACAGGGCAACAACCTAATGATTACAAATGGTTTCGCTTTTGTGAATTATTGATGGTTAGATGATCTCCTTCGATTCAAATAATATGTTCTGGAGTGAAGGGAGACCTATCTGGCAACCTAAAGGTTTTGGTCTGGAAACCCAATTGGCAGAAAAAGAAAGGTAGAGTTAGATTTAAAAAATGAGTTGTTAGAGAGCTACTAAAGGCTATTCTTTTAGTAATGTGTGATCACATATAAAGAACAAACGATACAGAAAAGATAAAAAAGAACCCGGGATAAAATTAGAGCACACAGAATTAGACAAAATCCTATTAGGAATAGAAGACAAAACGATACAAAAAGATATATCAATATTTATTAGAACAAGACATGTTAGAAGAACAAGTAAAAGTTACAATGCTAATCTGGAGCAAACATTTTGGCTATACCATTGATCTAGACAATTGGCAATCACTATAGGACAGGAACAGGAGGCTAACGCTAGCCACCACCTATAAAGAAAACTTATACAAGATGTTTTATAGGTGGCATCTTCCCCCCAAAAGGCTAGCAAAAATGGATTAAAAAACCTCACTGACATGCTGGAAATGTAGAAAGTTACCAGGGACCTATTATCACATGTGGGAATGTCTAAAAGCTCAAAATTTTTGGCACCTGATAAAAAATTGTCTTGAAGAGATAACATCACAAAAAATTGAACTAAAACCCGAAACCTTCCTACTAGGGATTATTAACGATAAATTCAACAAAGGATCTTTATACTTAGTACTGGACATTTTGACTGCAGCAAGATTGGCTTATGCTCAAAAATGGAAAAGGAAAGAAACCCCTACCGAAGAAGAATTAATAAGCAAAATCCTATCCTGTGCTGAAATGGATAGGTTAACATTAGAGATCAAAAACAAAACTGAAATGGACTATTATGAAATTTGGAACAATGTGTACAAATGGCTAGAGTTAAGGAGGAACGCTGGGATGAATACCAACTGATTAGTTGATAGTTTAGAAACCTTTTACAGGATAGAATTGAAAGATACTTAATCACAACATAGATGAATGAAAGAATGTTCACTAGAAAACTCATAGATGTTGTATGCACATTTTGTTACAATGTAACTTTTTTCTCTTTTCGTTTATTTCTTTATATAAGGTAATACTAATAGCAATGTTGAAGCCAGAGAAGTTGTAACATGTCCACTTTTTAATTGTATATTCAATAAAAATTTGTAAAAAAAAGTAATGTGTGATCTATTAGGATCTGAAATAGAAAATGTTTATGAGATAAAAATAGAATGTGCTTATGTATTTATCAAGCTTATCTTAGATATTATGGATCCTGCATTTGATGTTAAAAGATATTTGAACATTTTAACTAAGAACTAAGAATTAGGTAAAAATTAAAACAGAATTTGGTTATGCAGAAGTAGAAGTAGATTGATAAATATAAGTTGTTCTATTGGTAATGTGTGATGTATCAGGATGAGAAATAGAAAATGTTTATTAGGTAGAGTTTAGTTATTCAGCTATTGTGTATATGTTAGATGTTACAATTTTTGGTGTAGTGAAATAAGGAAAATTTGGGTTGTGAATATTATTTTGGATGTTAAAGGCTAAACTTGAATACTATAATCAAAATCAAAAATTAGGTAAAATTTAAAAACAGGACATGGATATGTTTAACTAAAATTGGACTGACAAGCTTTTTAACTGACCATGTCATTCTTAGAAATTTATTAGTTTAAGCATGCTGTATTAAATGTTAAGGGAAATAGAGAAGGATATTTTGATAATGTAACCTGAATTATGTACTAAAAGCTCTGTTACTGAATTTTCGATTACCCAGTCACCATGATGCTTTCTAAATATATAGATGTTAAACTGGAAAACCAATAAAACTTGTTGTTTTTTTTTAAAAAAAAGATCACGTGAAGTGTTAATACCACTTTACAATGCCTTGGTAAGGCCACACTTGGAATACTGCATCCAGTTTTGATCACCACAATGTAAAAAAAATGTTGAGGCTCTAAAAAGAGTACAGAGAAGAGCAACAAAGATGATCAGGGGACTGGAGGCTAAAACATATAACGGATAGTTCCTGGAATTGGGTATGTCTAGTTTAATGAAGAAAAGGACGAGTGGTGACATGATAGCAGTCTTTCAATATCTCAGGGGTTGCCACAAAGAAGAGGGAGTCAAGTTGTTGTTGTTGTTGTCGTTAACAAAATAGCACAGACATTTTTAGCAGATGAATATAGTTTAGACTATTGGGGAGACTAAGGTTTCCCATATAGCTTGCTTCTTACTGCAACATTAGATTGCTACAAATTGGAGTAACACACCTAGAATTAAACAAATCTGAGCCCAGGAATTGAATATAAGAACTAAACTGAACTCACTGTTTAAAATGTATTCCTAGATATCTCTTTTTTTATCATCTCACCCATATAATTAGAAAACAGTGCTGGTTTTGTTTTTGCTTTTGTGACTTTTTTTGGGGGGGTGACATTTTTTTAATTTATATTTTACGGTTAAAGCTTTAGGAAGATCCGTAGAGTTGTAGGATAAAACTATTAATTGTGTATAACAATTTATAGAAAAATGAAACATGCAGATTGGATTACTGGATTCTAATACCTCCCTGCAGAAAAACCTTGAGGATGTTTCTTGACTCAGTGTTGGCGAGAAAATAAAGGGAAATGATTAAGTGTTGTAATTGCCTCTGCATTTAATTTTATTCCATAATTTCATTTTGCTGGGCAAACAGTGATCAATGAATTTGCAAGTTGCTCTTTCCTTCAAGGAGAAAAGAAACTGTATGTTCTGTTTTCATAGTCTTAAGCGCTTACGTATGTGAGAAATATCCCTAAATATTGTAATAGAAAGGAGGAAAACACCTTACTTGGAAAGTACTTGAAATAGCTCCTGGATTCCTTCTATACTTTCCAGAAGAGCATAGTACAGGTAATCCTCAAGTTACAGCAGCACTGTTTAGTGACCGTTTGAAGTTACAGCAGCACTGAAAAAAATGACTTATGACTGTTTTTCACATTTATGACCATTGCCGTATCCCCACAATCATATTTATTTATTTTATTACATTTATATACCACCCTTTCCCGGAGGACTCAGGGCGGTTTACAGGGTAATTAAAAACCAAAATACAAAAGTTAAAAAACCAAGTTTAAAAAAAAATTAAATTTATCCCTGTATAAGTAAAACCCCAGTTAAAATAAAATTAATCCTCAGCCTGGGCCAGAGAGCTCGAAGAGCCAGGTCTTCAGGCTCCAGCGGAATGAACGGAGGTCGGGGGCAGTCCTCAGCTCCACTGGCAGCTGGTTCCAAAGGGCAGGCGCCCCCACTGAGAAGGCCCTATCCCTGGGTGTCGTTCCGTGCGCCTTTGGCGTCTAGTCATGCTGGCCACATGACCACGGAGACGTCCTCAGACAAGTGCTGGCTCTTCGGCTTTGAAATGGAGATGAGCACAGTCTCCTAGAGTTGGAAACGACTAGCACACATGTGCGGGGGAACCTTTACCTTTACCTTTTTTTAAACAAATATAATCAGCTTCTTTTTCATAGCAAAAACTCTGCAGGTACTTGCTGGTTTTTGTTGTTACCTATTTTTAAAATTTGATGAGGCTATGTTTCACTCACGGCACAGTGGGGGAAAATTTTTCTTTTTCATTTTTAATAAGAAATGAGGGAAAGACACAAATATTAACTTCACTATATCACTGGTGACAGCATAATGTAAGTTTATTAACATGTACAAATCCAGTACAATATATTTTATTTTTAATTGTTTTTACGGTTGCTCTTTGCATATTACTGATTAGGGATGGGCGGCTACACAAATTGAAGAAATAAATACATAAATTAAAAAGGGAGTGGAATGGAGGTGACATGGAAAAAAGCCAATTCAAACAAATCTTACAGAATGATTCCATAGATGAATCCTGAATGAAGAAGGCCATGAACCCTACTCTTAGAGTCTATATCAAAAAAACGGAGTAATAAAGGAAGGAATTGTAAACTTAATCTTGTCTGGAAAATCCAAACAGATTTATGATACATCTCAGAAATAGATTAAATATCCCAGGATCACTGTAGCAGACAAAAGAAGAGTGGAAGCCAGCCCGAAGCTTGTTTCTTAGCAGTAAAGGTACTTGTTGAGAAAAAAAAATGATATGGCAGCAGAATGATGATATGGATTAGCATGAATGTTTTTCTCGGGAATGCCTAGGGAAGAACTGTGATCACTTGGATTGCTTGACTGGTTATGAAAGTATCCAGATGAAAGAATTTATAAAGGATAGGTGCGGTATTGGTAAGCTAATCGCTCCTGCTGAAATGGACAGAAATCCTGTGGACCAACACATAATTGTTTTTAACTGCCTCAGTGGCAGTCGGTTGGTTTCCCTGACACAATTAATTTATTTCCACTTGAAATAGTTTATGCTTCTATTATAAAGACAAGGCCTAGTGGTGTTCA
Source organism: Vipera ursinii (assembly GCF_947247035.1). Lineage (NCBI taxonomy): Eukaryota > Metazoa > Chordata > Lepidosauria > Squamata > Viperidae > Vipera > Vipera ursinii. The sequence continues at coordinate 130,387,160 of NC_139512.1, forward strand.
AGTGTACCAGTGCTACCCTTGTTAAAATGCCAAAATATCTACTAGTAGCCATGTTAAGGAAGTTAAAGTTTGATTAAAAAAAATACCAGTTGTTCTATTCTCTGGCTAATTCTGCCACTGCCTAAAAGAGAAAAAGAAATGCATGTAAATGTTATGAAATTTTAAATTCTGTTTTCCACTAATGTCGTACACACACACACAGTGACTGTTGTACACACAAAATACATCCATCATCTATTCCTTTTTTAAGACTAAGCATTGTTATATAAATTACAGAAAAGAAGTGAGAAGAAATGGGCAGAAACAAGGCTTTTTTTTTTCATAGAACGCTCAGAACAGATTGAACCTTGTAGGGTAGGCAAGGCGGGTTGTATGACATGTGTGAGTTCCGGCACCTTTTTCTTTTACAAAAAAAAAGCCCTAGGCAGAAGAAACTAAAAACAGGGATAAAGAAAAAAAAGATAAAGAATTCTAACTAAATCTAGGCTGACCTAAACTGGATCCTGTAACTAAATCTAGTTTATATCAATAGCAATCACTATCCCTCACCATTTGTTTTATCCACATTCATTCAGCAGGCATTCATTCTTGACCACTCATGCTTTTGAGAAATCTGTTCTTGTTGCATTTAACTTACTGTTATGCTTTTACTGATACAAAGTAGGCAGAAATACCTCTTACACAGAGAGACTTTCACTTCTTTCAACATTGATTCATTTCTCACAACAAATCACATACTAACTGCCAGCAGAATAATATTCCAGAGGGAGGGGCCACAGCAGAAAAGGCTCTTCTCCAGGACCCACCAGCCAAAATATTTTGGCAGAAGGATTCCAGAGTAGGCTTCTTCTGCTGGAATTAATAGGCCAAGATAGTCTCATTGGGGTGAGATGGCTCCTAAGAAGCCCTGGAATAGCAGAACACCTTCCCCCAATAAGTCCATCACAATTAGGATTCATCTAAATTTTAAGCCAATAAAAATCCCCCTTCAAATAAAAAATAGTATACTTGAATTTCAGTAAAACATTTGACAAATAGTCCACAACCTACTTCTTGGTAAGCTAGAAAAGTGTGGGATAGACAGCATCAGCACCAAATGGATTTGTAACTGGCTGACAAATCATACTCAACGTGTAATCCTCAATGGAACTATATCTACATGGAAGGAATAAGAAGTGAGGTACCCCAAGGTTCCATTTTAGGCTCAGAACTCTTCAATATCTTCATAAACAATTTAGATGAGGGACTAGAAGGGAATTTGCAGACAACACTAAGCTGGCAGGAATAGCCAACATCCCAGATGATAAGCTTAAGATCCAGATGGACCTCGACAGACTTGAACGCTGGGCGCTATCCAACAAAATGAAATTCAGTGTAGAGAAAAGTAAGCTCTTACACATACATTCTGTTAACTCGGTTCAACCCACAGTTCAACTCAGTTCAGCAAGAGCTCACCAAGAATTTAGTTCAATCCCGAGCTACAGATTTTCTCTTCCTTTGAAATCCAAAATAAGAATTCAATAGAAAATCATATTTTGGTTATAAATGTATTTTCTAACAATAGATATGTGGGATGTGTCTTTCACTCAAAGAACAGAACACCAAGTGATGTGGAATTTTCTTAGGAACATTGTCTTTGTGTACCTAGTTTCCAAATACAACAAATAGCTGCAGTACCGAGGATAACTCTGGAGGAGCCTTTGCCTTCAATAAGCTTTGTAAGAGTTCTGTCCTTTTAATCCACCAGTTGTAAATAGAAATAGATGATCCTTACCTGCTTGGTGCATTTCTTGACAAAGTAGAAGTAATGGCACAATAGGCACTAGGTGGTAGGAACCTGAAGAGTTTTAAACTTTGAATGTCTTCTGGCTTTGGATCAGGATCAGGGATCTAGATGAAATTTAGGCTGCTTATCTTTTTTCTTCAGACTTAAAACTGAATGCATGACATAAATAAGACATAATGGTTTCCTCTTTATGAGTATGTGAATTTACTGAGCAGCCATGAAATAAGGCGAATATACATGTCCCAGGATAATGTTGCAGGATCCAATCTGGGTCTTATTGAACAGTTTTTAATCCCTTTCAAGTAATATGGCCTCCCAATGTTCAGTTTTAGAATTGTAATGCAAGGCAAAAGACTCCCCAATGACAGGTAGGATGCTAAGGAATATATCAATAGAATGTCAACAAAGCTAGTCAGAAACTATAAAATCATCCTTTCTGTTGCAATCCATGTTCAAATACTGGCTCTAGGTGGATTACAGGAACCTCACATTTTGTTGCAGTTCACTGCCTCAGAATAGGAATAGGAATAGGAATAGGAATAGGAATAGGAATAGAATAGAATAGAATAGAATAGAATAGAATAGAATAGAATAGAATAGAATAGAATAGAATAGAATAGAATAGAATAGAATAGAATAGAATAGAATAGAATGGGACCTTGGAGGTCTTCTAGTCCAGCCCCCTGCTCAAGCAAGAGAACCTATACCATTTCAGACAAGTGACTGTCTAGCCTCTTTTAAAAAATCTTCAATGATGGAGCGCCCATGATTTCTGGAGGCAAGCTGTTCCACTGGTTAATTGTTCTAACTGTCAGGAAGTTTCTCCTTAATTCCTTCTCTCTTTGTTCAGTTTCCAACCATTGTTTCTTCTCCTGCCCTCTGGTGCTTTGGTGAATAACGTAACCCCCTCTTCTTTGTGGCAGCCCCTCAAATACTGGAAATGTGACAATGTTTTCTGAAAGGAAAACGTCTGGAGTTTCTTTTACAATGTTTGTTTTTCTATTATCTTACAAAGATGTAAGAGATCCAAGCATCGTTAACTATATTTTTTTATATTTTAGTACTACATTCACACACACACACACACATACACACACACACTGCATTATAATACTTTAAACAAATATAACAGCTTTTTTCAAAAATTTTAAAATAAATTTGTTCGATAAAATATATCTATAGCCTCCTGCCTTTGTCCAAATACCCTAAAAAGTATTTTGATTGAAAAAAGCTGGATGGATTTATTTTAATATTGGTAATTAGAAGACATTATTCAATAAACGTTGAAATCTTACATGCACTGCTATTCACTGGTATAGTGGTGAAGTACACTAGCTCAGGCAGGGACATTGATATCATCAGTAGCCACCCAACACCCGCCAGGCTGATGGCTCATGCCCACCTCAAAACAGAGGTAAGCACATTTCTGAGCATCACCCACCCAGCTCGTGGTAATATTTCTTGGGAATAATGGTCAATATAGAATACTGTGGTTTTCTGATACAGCAACGTATGTTCATTTTGTTTTGTATCATTTGTATTTATGACATCCCTATATTAACCCTTTTAAAAATGTGAACATATGAAATATTATCGATGCACAATGATTTCGCAATTTGAAAACGTATATAATTTTGGAAAAAAAATTTTTTTGAAAGTTTGGTGATATATTTGCCACTTTGGTTTTTTTTTCCTAAACAGTTATAGAAATACATTGAATTCCGATACGATTTGTATAAATATATTATAATGCTAGGTAGCGTTATCAACCATAGCACTGTTCAACTAACACATACCCAGTTCCACAACTTACATTTAGTACCTGTCCTCCCACTTCTGAGTTTAGGTATTTTGCTTATTGGACAGCATGCTCATGCCCTTGCGAACTAAGTCAATGGGTATCTTAAGACATGAGTTGTATTTACACAGGAAAATAAGGCAAGAGTGTTCATTAATTTATTCATTGGTATTTTGTTTTTAAAAATTCCAGTAAAAATAGTGCAAGTTCATTTTTCTTTCAAAGTCTGTGACGGTTATCCAGAAATCAGCAGACGGCTGGAATTCAGGGACGATACTTTATCAATGAAGAATGAAAAAAGATTTTAGATTTGATTGCATGCAACGATGAAGAGTCTAGACTCTAGAATGTAAATATAGACAATTTTTCAAACCGTTGTCAATTCATTTTGAAACTGTAGTTTTTAAGTGGTGTTCAAGATAAAATGTGTGCTGAACAATCAAGAATAATAAAATAATAGATTCTCCTCCTCCTCCCCCTCCCCCTCCTTCTCCCTCTCATCTTCGTTATTCAGGTCCTGGACTGGATTGAAAACCACGGGGAGGCCTTTCTTAGTAAACACACTGGAGTGGGGAAGTCTCTTCACAGAGCACGAGCTCTTCAGAAAAGGCACGATGATTTCGAAGAAGTAGCACAGGTAAATGTGTGAAAGTTCTGTGTATTTTACTGTAACTGGGAATACCTTTGTACCACTGCAATGTGCTTTCTTTCAGGTTTGGGATCTTTGTGGTCTCAGACACTGGTGAGGATTCCATTTTAAGCATATGAAATAAAGAGCATGTGGATATCTGAGGACTGAAATCCATTAGCATCCCAGGTTCAATAGACCTAGAAAATGGCCACAGGAACTTGGATAATTTAGGTTTGCACTTTGAGACATGGCAAAGAGGGGGTTGGTATCAAAACAGTTTCAATGTTCAAGGATAACATGATCTCAATCTTTTTTTTACCCTGAGTTCTGTTCTGAGTATATGGCGATTATGAAAATATTTCCAAGTCAGTCTTGCCAAGAATCTCCAAGACTTTTGAGCTGAGAAAACTATATCATTTTTGGCACTGTTCAGTAATGGCTCTCTAATCAGCTATTTCTTTCTCTTTCATCACACACGGAATCAATTACAGAAACTAATGGGCCGGTTGCATCATACGGAGGTCGCACCCACCCCAGCTCCGGCAATGCAAAAAAGTTGTGATACGTCACGACACGTCACGTGACGTGGCGAGGGTGACACTTGTGATCTATTCTATGGCATTGTTTAATATCAACATTGTTTGATTTGCAGTTAAAACTATCATTTTTTAAATCTTTTATTTGAGTGAGCCTTGACATGTCCTGGCAGTTTTCATGGCAAGATTTCTGAAATGTATTGCCATTGCTTCCTTCCTAAGTTTGAGAAAGAGTGACAAGCTTAGGGTCACCCAGCTGGCTTTGTGCCTAAGGCAGGACTAGAACTCACCATCTCCTTGTTTTTCTAACCTGAAGCCTTCATCTTTCTACCAAACTGATTGTTATAAAAAAATAAGAGGGCGAGATAATTTGCTGATGATATCAAGCTTTGTCTTTGCTTACAGTACCTGAATGTGCCATTTCAGTCCTGAACAGTTTCATGAATTCTATGGCCATGTTGACGGAATTGAACAAATCAAATTTAAATCCATAAGTTAGAGATTATAATGTTTTGAATTATAAGCAGTTAAGAGAGAATTGCTACGCCCATGATAAATGGATGCTTATATTTCTTCTTAGGTTTGGCTCTTGTAGGTACTAGTAAACCCAACCTTTTTTTTAAGAGGGCTTGGCTAGAAGACATTTGTAAAACATTCACCTTCTATGGGTTTTTCTGAAGAGCCACTATGTGCTATTTTTGCAGCTTCTACATTTGGCCATGGTAATTTGCTATATATGATGCTAACCTGAACAAAGACCTGTTGAAATTGATCATGAACAGACAAGTGCATATATACAATATGTCTGTATATAGCTAAGGGGATATTTCTCCCTTTCATCCAAGATTGTTAAAGCCTCTCTTTTTATTGATTTGGGAAATATTTACTCTCATTGGAAACATTTCACAAAATACCTGGACAGGATTCACATCCTTTGTATCATTTTATGCCTTGGGTAAAATATAGAAAAGGAATGTGCCTGGTCTTTGCACTAACTTTTTCCAGTTCTTAGTTCCTAGATTGCTTTTCTCAAAAGGGGTCTTGATATGACTATTTCCCAGATATCTAATTGTAAGTAAGTGACGTTATTGCAGATGTATGGTTTTAGCAACACCACATCATTTATCAAAAGCATGAGCAGAAAGATTGTCCAGCTAGACACAAGACACTTAACATTTAACTGCCGTCAGCAGATAAAATATAAACCAATACAACAGTACTATATTTTTTTTCTGAAAAATGGCCTTCACAGCTGACTGCCACCATGATTCTTCATGTATCTCTGCTATGTTACTTATGGATCTTCTGCAGGCAAGAAGCAAATCATTTCACTGTTATAACTCTAGCTTCACTGAATCAGTAAAGCAGGTTCTGAATGCTATGTACAGTTTGCAAATCAGAATATCATAAATTAGATCATCCATCTGTAGAGCACCCAACACTTAGCTGTTGTTACTCCTTGATATCTTCCATCCAAATACATTGAATGCATAGAGTGGAGTTCTAGACACATTAAGGCCTAGAGACAAACAGACATTCACTATACAATCAGCCAGAACCATTAATGAATGGTTTAGAATGAAGAGAAGGACCAGGGTGACATGATAGCCATGTTCCAATATCTCAGGGTTGCCACAAAGAAGAGGGAGTCAAGCTATTCTCCAAAACACCTGAAGATAGGACAAGAAGCAATGGATGGAAACTAACCAAAGAGAGAAGCAACCTAGAACTAAGGAGAAACTTCCTAACAGTTAGAACAATTAACCAGTGGAACAACCTGATTCCAGAAGCTGTGAATGCTCCAACACTGGAAGTTTTTAAGAAGAGACTGGACAGCCATTTGTCTGAAATGGTATAGGGTTTCCTGTATGGGCAGGGGGTTGGACTAGATGGCCTCCAAGGTCCCTTCCAACTTTATTATTAGTAATTTCTGCTAACAGCATTCACTCTGTATGTCCTATGCAAAGCTTTGATTGAAAGCAGGCACACAGGCAGGCAGGCAGAGAGGAAATTTGCAAATGGTCTATTTCTCTTGTTGTAAATTACTTATTATAGCTGAGGAGAGATAAACCCTTCCAAGGAGTCATAAATCCAAGAGAGATCTGTTGAATGCAGTAAACAGTTTTTGCTAAGATAACAATGGATATGGGCTGGATATAGTCATAAAGCTGGAAAACACAGTTGCCTGAAAAACAGATAACAGATTTAGTGCTGGTGAGGGAAGCTGGTCCAAGATCAAGCTGAAAGTCTATCCAGAAGGCAAGGAACAAGAGGAATGTGGAAACCAAAGATGAAGAAAAGTAGATTAAAAGCGCAGGAGAGTTGCTTTCAACAAAGCCTGGAGAACAGGCTTTGTCTTCTTAGGAGAATTGATACCTTTTCTTTTTGAGGAGTCATGTATCTTCAATTCCTAGTTCTGTTTAGCAGGCAGCCTGTTTCAGGGTCTGATACTCTGCCAAGGTCAGGATTCAAAACCTTGCTATCAGCATCAGCAATTACATATACTGGGTCTGACTTATCACAATCCTGCTGACAGCCAGCAGAATTCCTATCTATCTGTCTGTCTGTCCGTCCGTCCGTCCGTCCGTCCATCCATCCATCCATCCATCCATCTATATCTATCATCTGTCTATCTATCTATTTTACAATTTTGACTTTTGGCTGGAGCCCGCAAAGAGACAGGGTTTCAGGGTATTCATCAATGTTTCTAATTTCTATATATGTCTAGTCTAGTGAAAAAAAGGACTAGGGGTAGTGTTATGTAGCAGGTTCTTCGCGCAGGAATGAAGACGAGGCAAGTGAGTTCAGGAAAGCTCATGGTTTATTGCTTGCAGGATCTGAACTGAGAATTAGGCTGCAACTAGCAGCAATTTATATCCTAGCCCCTAGGTGGCAGCCAATAGGTTTAAAGCAACCATTGCCGCCTAGGGACAGCCAATAGCAGCACTGGAGACCTGGAGTCTGGATTGCTGGAGAGCCGTTAGCTGCTTCAGCTAACCACGTGGTATTACAATTGAGCCCAATACATAACAGGTAGTATGATAGCAGTGTTCCAATATCTCATGGGCTGCCACAAAGAAGTGAGAGTCAACCTCTTCTCTAAAACACCTGAAGGCAGGACAAGAAGCAATGGATGGAAGCTAATCAAGGAAAGAACCAACCTAGAACTAAGGAGAAATTTCCTGTCAGTCAGAACAATTAATCAGTGGAACGTCTTGCCTCCAGAGGTTATGGGTGCTCCAGGTTTTTAAGAAGAGATCAGACAACCATTTGTCTGAAATGGTATAGGCTTTCCTGCTTGAGCAGGGGGTTGGTCTAGAAGACCTCCAAGGTCCCTGATTATTTCAAATCCCATAGTTTAGTCTTTCCCAATATGATCCCTTCTGGATACAGTTGTACCTCCAGTAATCTCAGGCATCACCCCACTATTACAGGTACCATTATACAATAATAATAATTGAAAATAAAGTCTTTTGTTTTATCCTGAAAGCTAAAGCCATCTCCTCTCTCCATTTCTTCCTAATTGTCTTGTTTATAGTTTCTGTTTTACTGCCATAATTAATTAAACTCTTCTTGGCATTTACAACCCAAAGTATATGGAAATACATTTTTCCTTTATGGACTCTTCCCATAAACATGCATATTGAATTTTTCAGAGTTATTTTTTAATTACTTAAGCTTCTCTAATTCCCAATACCATTGTCTGCCCAAAAAAGCATTTAACTCTATTTACTGCTGAGCATCCTGACAAGTCAGGGATGTTCCTGGTTAGTAGCAGAGCCAGTTGTAATATAAGATTGGATCTGTGCTGAATGGGATAGCAAATGGTGCCTAATAGGATTACACATACTTTGAATGAGGAGCCAGTTTGATGTAGAGGTGAAGGCACCAGGCTAGAAACTGGGAGCCTTGGGTTCTAGCTTCGCCTTAGCACAAAGCCTAACAATCACTCACTCTCAACCCTAGGAAGGAAGGAAGAAGGAAGGGTGAATCACCTTCTAAACTCTTGCCCAAAAAAACCTGCAGGCACAAGTCTAGGCATTTGCTAGAGGTCCAAGGTGACTCAAAGGCACACAAAAAAAAACCCCCAACAAAATCCCCACTGTTGAATAGGGTTAATAGGAAGTGGACTTAGCTAAGAAAAACTCATTGCTCTACCTCCTGCAGGTCATTGTGTGCCTAAAAACAGTGTGACCCTTTATTGCGAATATAGTAGCTTTCCCATGTTTGACATACCCTATGTGTAGTAAAATACATCAGCAAAAACTCTTCTGGATTTTGACTAATTTGGGCCATTGGATCATCCCAAGCAGAGAGATGTAAAGAGCTTTCTGGTTTAGCTGAGCTTTTTACTAAATTTCATACATTGCATTTCTGGGATTCCTTTTTCATTTTGATTGCCTGGTTTCTGTCTGTCTTTTGGTTTTCTTGCATCTTGACCGGTCTCTTCTCATTGTTTAATTCCTAAATTGCAACAGGTAAACTGTCCAGGACTCAGCATTGATAGTACTATACAGGGCTTAAGTACCTTAAGTATAATTTTGGTATAACCCTGTTGGATTGTAATTTGTAAAGTAACACTTTTTGTTACTCAAATTATATATATATATATATATATATATATATATATATATATATATATATATATATATATATATATATATATATATATATATATCTCCATATATATATGGATCTTTGGTCATTCGGGTTTTTCCCGCGTAGAATTGAAGGTGTAGGAGCAACGTTTCGACGGAATCCCATCCGTCATCCTCAGGCTGGTGGCTTCAGCTTCCTTCTTCTGGGAGAAGCATGTGGTAGTGGCTGTTTCTTCCTCTTTTTTAAACTGCCAGAGGGGGTGTGTTCTGTGGGTGGAGGTGTGCTCTGATTGGGTGGGGGATAGGTGTGTTCTGATTGGGTGGGAGTGTGTTTTGAATGGTGGGTGTGTTCTGATTGGGTGGGGGTGTGTTTTGAGTGGATGGGCTGGTCTTAGACCTGAGCTGGTGAGTTGTGCTGCTTTTGTTCGGCTTCGTGTTTGTGGTGGTGCCATGTCCTTACAGTGGGTGTCAGTTTGCTTATTGTGTGGTTTGGAAGAGGCAATACATTTTTCCTTAAAACTATATAATTATAGTAATTGGAATTAGCAGTTTTACTCCTGCAGATGGCACTCTCTCTACATTCATCAGAAGGAATGGTTTTTCTCTACAAGACCCGATTCAACAGCCTCCTTTTAAAGTCAAACTCATTATAAATTTTAACAGGTCCTGGCAAACAACAGTGTTTCTTTAAATTTCTCCATCCTTTATCTGAATAGCGTATTAATTTTTTTGGCCAATAAAACCTAAAACCTTGTCTGATTCATGCTTCCAAATACCAGCTAATTATTTAATTCCACATTTTTTTCTTTTTTGGCATGGTGCATAAAACCAATTATTTGTAGGATGGATACAGGCATAAAACCAATTATCTAAGTTCAACATTAATACAACTTTTAAAAATCCAGGCATACCATTGTGGAGAAAAAATATAATTGTACCAAAACTGCAAGTAACATCGTCTAGAGTTGTGCATGAATAAAAATGACATTCAAAAGGAAACGTGGCAAGTGATGAGGTGAGCACAGCTTTGCAGTTCTGACTGAGCAAAGGCAAGGCTGTACAAATTCAAAGCAAGGATAGGTTGGCACGTCCCCTAGATTTCATACATAAAATAGGTTTTCACAAGGATCCAAATGAATAATATGATATACAATGCATGCATATAAATAAGAATAGGAGATTTACAAACAAGTTGTATTACAAATTTAAAGGAGAGCCAGGTGATGTAGTGATTCAAGAACTGAATTAAGAGCAAGGACATCCAGCTTTTAGTTTCCCCTTAGACATGGATGCTGGCTGGGTGAATTTTGACCACTCTCTTAACCCTAAACTAGGTGGTTGAAAAACCCTTACCTACCAGTCTGGTAGTTTTGATCTATCACTTTCAATGAAGAAGCTTTCATCGCGCAGTGGATCAATTCAGGCTGACATCACCATCAACAATAACAGTAACAACAGCATACTTATAGATTTTTTCTCTAATTCAGTTCTTTATTGTTGGATGCAGTACTGTTTCTTTTAAGTCAAGCTTGAATCTTATGGATTTCATGGCCACAGCCCTGCAATATCCAGGTCAATAGTATGAAGGTGGTTGCCATTTTTGTTTTCCTGAATGCTTCTTGATTTCTTGTCTAACTTACAATTCTGCATTCCCTGATTGTTTTCCATTCAGGAAATCAGCTTTGTTTTCAAACTAGATAGGTCAACAGGGATTCTGCTAGGACAAGGCCTTGGTTAACCCTCCTTTCATTATTTAACTTCTATCCACCCACTGGGCATTTGCATCTGTTGTTATGCAGTATAGAATAAAGT